>NC_092334.1:63128289-63435921 GCF_046630445.1 Rutidosis leptorrhynchoides
ATACATCTAAAAGCTGTGTATTGTACGAGTACGAATACGGGTGCATACGAGTAGAATTGTTGATGAAACTGAACGAGAATGTAATTGTAAGCATTTTTGTTAAGTAGAAGTATTTTGATAAGTGTATTGAAGTCTTTCAAAAGTGTATAAATACATATTAAAACACTACATGTATATACATTTTAACTGAGTCGTTAAGTCATCGTTAGTCGTTACATGTAAGTGTTGTTTTGAAACCTTTAGGTTAACGATCTTGTTAAATGTTGTTAACCCAATGTTTATAATAACAAAAGAGATTTTAAATTATTATATTATCATGATATTATGATGTACGAATATCTCTTAATATGATATATATACATTAAATGTCGTTACAACGATAAACGTTACATATATGTCTCGTTTCAAAATCATTAAGTTAGTAGTCTTGTTTTTACATATGTAGTTCATTGTTAATATAATTAATGATATGTTTACTTATCATAATATCATGTTAACTATATATATATAACCATATATATGTCATCATATAGTTTTTTTACAAGTTTTAACGTTCGTGAATCACCGGTCAACTTGGGTGGTCAATTGTCTATATGAAACCTATTTCAATTAATCAAGTCTTAACAAGTTTGATTGCTTAACATGTTGGAAACATTTAATCATGTAAACATAAATCTCAATTAATATATATAAACATGGAAAAGTTCGGGTCACTACATATATCATATTAAGAGTTATTCATACATGATAATATCATGATAATATAATAATTTAAAATCTCATTTGATATTATAAACATTGGGTTAACAACATTTAACAAGATCGTTAACCTAAAGGTTTCAAAACAACACTTACATGTAACGACTAACGATGACTTAACGACTCAGTTAAAATGTATATACATGTAGTATTTTAATATGTATTTATACACTTTTGAAAGACTTCAATACACTTATCAAAATACTTCTACTTAACAAAAATGCTATACAATTACATCCTCGTTCAGTTTCATCAACAATTCTACTCGTATGCACCCGTATTCGTACAAGTACAATACACAGCTTTTAGATGTATGTACTATTGGTATATACACTCTAATGATCAGCTCTTAGCAGCCCATGTGAGTCACCTAACAAATGTGGGAACCATCATTTGGCAACTAGCATGAAATATCTCATAAAATTACAAAAATATGAGTAATCATTCATGACTTATTTACATGAAAACAAAATTACATATCCTTTATATCTAATCCATACACCAACGACCAAAAACACCTACAAACACTTTCATTCTTCAATTTTCTTCATCTAATTGATCTCTCTCAAGTTCTATCTTCAAGTTCTAAGTGTTCTTCATATATTCTACAAGTTCTAGTTACATAAAATCAAGAATACTTTCAAGTTTGCTAGCTCACTTCCAATCTTGTAAGGTGATCATCCAACCTCAAGAAATCTTTGTTTCTTACAGTAGGTTATCATTCTAATACAAGGTAATTATCATATTCAAACTTTGGTTCAATTTCTATAACTATAACAATCTTATTTCAAGTGATGATCTTACTTGAACTTGTTTTCGTGTCATGATTCTGCTTCAAGAACTTCGAGCCATCCAAGAATCCGTTGAAGCTAGATCCATTTTTCTCTTTTCCAGTAGGTTTATCCAAGGAACTTAAGGTAGTAATGATGTTCATAACATCATTCGATTCATACATATAAAACTATCTCATTCGAAGGTTTAAACTTGTAATCACTAGAACATAGTTTAGTTAATTCTAAACTTGTTCGCAAACAAAAGTTAATCCTTCTAACTTGACTTTTAAAATTAACTAAACACATGTTCTATATCTATATGATATGCTAACTTAATGATTTAAAACCTGAAAACACGAAAAACACTGTAAAACCGGATTTACGCCGTCGTAGTAACACCGCGGGCTGTTTTGGGTTAGTTAATTAAAAACTATGATAAACTTTGATTTAAAAGTTGTTATTCTGAGAAAATGATTTTTATTATGAACATGAAACTATATCCAAAAATTATGGTTAAACTCAAAGTGGAAGTATGTTTTCTAAAATGGTCATCTAGACGTCGTTCTTTCGACTGAAATGACTACCTTTACAAAAACGACTTGTAACTTATTTTTCCGACTATAAACCTATACTTTTTCTGTTTAGATTCATAAAATAGAGTTCAATATGAAACCATAGCAATTTGATTCACTCAAAACGGATTTAAAATGAAGAAGTTATGGGTAAAACAAGATTGGATAATTTTTCTCATTTTAGCTACGTGAAAATTGGTAACAAATCTATTCCAACCATAACTTAATCAACTTGTATTGTATATTATGTAATCTTGAGATACCATAGACACGTATACAATGTTTTGACCTATCATGTCGACACATCTATATATATTTCGGAACAAATATAGACACTCTATATGTGAATGTTGGAGTTAGCTATACAGGGTTGAGGTTGATTCCAAAATATATATAGTTTGAGTTGTGATCAATACTGAGATACGTATACACTGGGTCGTGGATTGATTCAAGATAATATTTATCGATTTATTCCTGTACATCTAACTGTGGACAACTAGTTGTAGGTTACTAACGAGGACAGCTGACTTAATAAACTTAAAACATCAAAATATATTAAAAGTGTTGTAAATATATTTTGAACATACTTTGATATATATGTATATATTGTTATAGGTTCGTGAATCAACCAGTGGCCAAGTCTTACTTCCCGACGAAGTAAAAATCTGTGAAAGTGAGTTATAGTCTCACTTTTAAAATCTAATATTTTTGGGATGAGAATACATGCAGGTTTTATAAATGATTTACAAAATAGACACAAGTACGTGAAACTACATTCTATGGTTGAATTATCGATGTTTGGATCATTTAACTACCTAAACATGTTATACTACTCAATTTAGCAATAATTCATGACAAAAATCGGCCATAACCTGTTTATATCAAAAAGCCCTAATTTTGCTCAAGAACACAAACCCTAGATTATTCAAAAATTGAAGTTCAAAGCTTCTAATCATGTTAAATAGCATCAATCTAGGTTATACAAGCATAATACACAAACAATTGAAGCATTATTACACTAGAAAGCATCAAAATCGAATTATGTATGAAATTGTTCAAGAAAACTAAAATTCGGATTTAATGGTGTTTAGGTGTAGAAATTTACCGATTTCCTCGAGTAATTCCTTGATAATAGTCTCCTCATTGGGATTTTATGAAAGATTTGATGAAAAATGATGAAAAATGGCGAATTTGTGATGAATTTTCGTGGGTTTTTCGGGTAAAAATGTGTGTGTGTGTGTGTATTGAGACTGGTCTATTCGACCAGATAACCATTTGGGTTTTGTGACCTCCGCGAGTGCGGTGGTGGGCCAGTTTAAATCACCGCGAGTCGTGGTGGTTTTTTTTTTTTAAATTAAAATCTTATAACTTTATAAAACATAAAATTAATTCAAAAATTAAAATTTTGTTTCTTTTTAGGATGAGGGCGTTTTGGATCGATGTCCTAGTCCGTCCCTCGACAAAATTTTGAAATTTGTCATTTTTAAGCGCGGTTTTAAAAGCAAAGATTTTTGGGTTTTTTTTTAATGTTTTTGGCATACTTTAATTCAATAAGATTAAAAATAATGATAATAAAAGTTCTCGTCCCTCCCTCGGGTAAAGCAATTTCGGTTCAATGACCTAGTATTCAACTCACGACGAATTTTAAAAATCATATTTTAACTTAACGAAATAAAGTAAATTTTCGTTTTTAAATTCACACCAAACTTAATTAAAAATTCATATTATAAATTCACACCAAACTTAAATTTAAAATGCATAAAATTAAAAATTCATATTAATAAAATTTTACATCAAACTTATATTATATTTATGTTTTTATACATACAAACTTATATTAAAAATATTAATTTTTCAAATATTTACAATTTTAAAGAAGTTTACAATATTAATTTAATATTTATATATTAATTTTAAAAACATGGTAAAAATAAAATTAAAAATCTTTTTGGCTTCTATCCCACTTTAATCAATCAAATATTATCAAAAATATGCGCCCCTCTTTTCGGTAAAGTAATTTCAGTTCATTGACCTAATTTAACTCATGACGAATTTTTGAAATATTTTGGGTTGATTGATTAAAGATATTTGTACCTTAAGAATAAACGGTAAATTTCGCAGTGATGCAATAAATTTTTGAATGATATCAATAATTTCGGTCGCAAGACCTAATTTTATCGAATACCAATTTAATACTTTATAGCGAACAAATTATCGTTTATTATCAAAAGGTTAAAAATAAAAATAAAAATAAAAACTGTACAGACTTACCTGTGAGATAGATTTCTTAGTGATATGCTCTAGCCCACTCATAAGATAGTCGGACTAATTGATTTTCCATGGCTACATAGGCGTAACCTCGAGCATTCAGTGTTTTTTCTTCTAAACATATGAACGGTCCATCTCTGCATAAAGTAACAAATTCGGTGTTTGAATAGGTTTGATTATTTGAACATTTACCTTCGTGTGACTATTTTCCGCATTTGTGACATCTTTCAAGGTGTCGTGCTCTTCTTTTCGCTGCGGATTTTGATTTTCCTTTACCAAATTGTAACTTATTATATTCGCATCTGGATTCTTTTCTTACTCCGTCCAATTTTTCTCTGATTACTGATACCAGTTCACTCGGAAGTGTGTCATTATTACGTTTAGTGATCAAAGCATGTAGCATTAGACCATGGTTTAGTTCACAGGAAGTCTTCATTTCGTAAAAACCTAAAAAAATAAAAATTCAGAATGGGGGGAGAAGACTAGTTCTTTAGGGTCTGCTAGGGAAAGACCATTCGGGTTCCATTTTCGAGAACTACACGAAAACAGAAAATCTAACTCTAACAGAAATACATATTATCCTTTAAAGACTTGATTCTCCCCACACTTAGTTAGCTGTGGTATCGAAATTGTGATTAACTTCGTTGTCTACTTCCATCGGACTATCTATGTAATGTTTAACTCTGTGACCATTAACCTTAAATTCAATCCCATTTGAATTTATTAATTCTATCGTTCCGTACGGAAAAAATCTTTTGACTATGAATGGTCCATACCATCTTGATTTCAATTTTCCAGGAAATAGCTTGAATCGTGAATTGAAAAGAAGAACTCTGTCTCCTTCTTTAAATTCTTTTGAACTTCTGATTCTTTTATCATGCCATTTCTTTGTTCTTTCTTTATAGATTAAAGAATTTTTGTATGCTTCTTGTCTTAATTCTTCTAATTCGTTTAGTTGACTTAACCGTAGACGTCTGGCTTCATGTAAATCAAGATTACATGTCTTCAAAGCCCAAAATTCTTTGTGTTCAATTTCTACTGGAAGATGACATGCTTTTCCGTAAATGAGTTTAAAAGGTGTGGTTCCAATTGGAGTTTTGTAGGCTGTTCTAAAAGCCCAGAGTGCATCCTCCAGTTTTATGGACCATTCCTTCGGATTTGATCCTACGGTTTTCTCTAGAATACGTTTCAAAGCTCGGTTGGTATTTTTAACTTGTCCACTTGTTTGTGGATGATATGTGGTGGAGATTTTATGAGTTACTCCATATCTTTTAAGAACTTTCTCAAGTTGATTATTACAAAAATGAGTTCCCCGATCACTTATTAAAGCTTTCGGTGTTCCAAACCTTGCAAAAAGACGTTTTAAAAAGTTGACTACAACTCGTGCATCGTTAGTTGGGAGAGCTTGTGCTTCCGCCCATTTAGATACATAATCAATGGCTACGAGAATGTATAAATTATTATGAGATTTTGGAAATGGACCCATAAAGTCAATACCCCAAATGTCAAATACTTCGCATACTTGAATGACATTTTGTGGCATTTCATCACGTTGACTTATTTTTCCGACCCTTTGACAAGCATCACAGGATTTGCAAAGAAGGTGTGCGTCTTTGTAAATTGTAGGCCAATAGAATCCAGCATCGTAAACTTTTCTTGTTGTGAGTTGAGACCCATAATGCCCTCCTGTTGGTCCTGTGTGACAATGGTTTAAGATTTTACTAGCTTCATCTCCGAATACACATTGGCGTATTATTCCACCGGGACAACTTTTAAACAAATGTGGATCTTCCCAGAAATAGTGTTTTATATCACTAAAGAATTTCTTTCGTTTTTGGTACGATAATCCCTTTTCAAGGAATCCACATACTAAGTAGTTTGCATAGTCTGCAAACCATGTTATTTCATTAAAATCTATCTTCAATAGATATTCATCAGGAAAGTTGTCTTGTATGGCCGATTCATTTAGAACTTCTAATTCAGGATTTTCAAGACGAGAAAGATGATCGGCTGCGAGATTTTCTGCTCCCTTTTTATCTCGGATTTCAATATCAAACTCTTGTAATAGTAAGATCTAACGGATTAATCTTGGTTTAGCATCTTGTTTCGAAAATAGGTATCTAAGAGCAGAATGGTCGGTATAGACCACCGTTTTAGCTAGAATGAGATATGATCGAAATTTGTCAAAAGCAAAGACAATAACAAGGAGTTCTTTTTCAGTAGTTGTGTAATTTGTTTGTGCTCCTTGTAATGTCTTACTAGCATAATATATAGGTTGAAATCGTTTTTAAATCCTTTGTCCTAAAACGGCTCCCATTGCAAAATCACTTGCATCGCACATTAGTTCAAATGGTAGATTCCAATTTGGTGTTATCATGATCGGCGCATTAGTGAGTTTCTCTTTAAGAATATTAAAAGATTTGATACATTCATCTGAAAAGATGAATGGAGCATCTTTTTCTAGGAGTTTATTCATATGAGTGGCAATTTTAGAAAAATCTTTAATGAAACGTCGGTAAAAACCGGCATGCCCTAGAAAACTCCTAACTCCTCTAACATTGGTGGGATGTGGAAGTTTAGCAATTACATCTACTTTAGCTCTATCCACTTCAATTCCTTCCTTTGAAATTTTATGTCCAAGAACGATGCCTTCTTTAACCATGAAATGGCATTTCTCCCAATTAAGTACTAGATTTGATTGTTCGCATCTAATAAGCATTCGTTCCAGATTAACTAAACATGATTCAAATGTATCACCGAAGACTGAAAAGTCATCCATGAAAACTTCCATGCATTCTTCTATCATGTCGTGAAAAATCGCCATCATGCACCTTTGAAAGGTTGCAGGGGTGTTGCAATGTCCAAATGGCATGCGTTTATAAGCAAAAGTACCATAAGGGAACGTGAATGTGGTTTTATCTTGGTCCTCGAGTGCTATTGGAATTTAAAAATATCCGAAAAAACCGTCAAGAAAATAATAGTAACTATTTCCGGCTAATCTTTCCAACATTTGATCAATGAAAGGTAAGGGAAAGTGATCTTTTCTAGTGGCGTCATTTAATTTTCTATAATCAATACAAATACGCCATCCTGTTACAGTCTTAGTAGGAATAAGCTCATTTTTCTCATTTGTAATGACAGTCATGCCATGTAGTTACCCGAACTTTTCCATGTTTATATATATTAATTGAGATTGATATTTACATGATTAAATGTTTCCAACATGTTAAGCAATCAAACTTGTTAAGACTTGATTAATTGAAATATGTTTCATATAGACAATTGACCACCCAAGTTGACCGGTGATTCACGAACGTTAAAACTTGTAAAAACTATATGATGACATATATATGGATATATATATACTTAACATGATACTATGATAAGTAAACATATCATTAAGTATATTAACAATGAACTACATATGTAAAAACAAGACTACTAACTTAATGATTTTTAAACGAGACATATATGTAACGATTATCGTTGTAAAGACATTTAATGTATATATATCATATTAAGAGTTATTTATACATGATAATATCATGATAATATAATAATTTAAAATCTCATTTGATATTATAAACATTGGGTTAACAACATTTAACAAGATCGTTAACCTAAAGGTTTCAAAACAACACTTACATGTAACGACTAACGATGACTTAACGACTCAGTTAAAATGTATATACATGTAGTATTTTAATATGTATTTATACACTTTTGAAAGACTTCAATACACTTATCAAAATACTTCTACTTAACAAAAATGCTTACAATTACATCCTCGTTCAGTTTCATCAACAATTCTACTCGTATGCACCCGTATTCGTACTCGTACAATACACAGCTTTTAGATGTATGTATTATTGGTATATACACTCCAATGATCAGCTCTTAGCAGCCCATGTGAGTCACCTAAAATATGTGGGAACCATCATTTGGCAACTAGCATGAAATATCTCATAAAATTACAAAAATATGAGTAATCATTCATGACTTATTTACATGAAAACAAAATTACATATCCTTTATATCTAATCCATACACCAACGACCAAAAACACCTACAAACACTTTCATTCTTCAATTTTCTTCATCTAATTGATCTCTCTCAAGTTCTATCTTCAAGTTCTAAGTGTTCTTCATATATTCTACAAGTTCTAGTTACATAAAATCAAGAATACTTTCAAGTTTGCTAGCTCACTTCCAATCTTGTAAGGTGATCATCCAACCTCAAGAAATCTTTGTTTCTTACAGTAGGTTATCATTCTAATACAAGGTAATAATCATATTCAAACTTTGGTTCAATTTCTATAACTATAACAATCTTATTTCAAGTGATGATCTTATTTGAACTTGTTTTCGTGTCATGATTCTGCTTCAAGAACTTCGAGCCATCCAAGAATCCGTTGAAGCTAGATCCATTTTTCTCTTTTCCAGTAGGTTTATCCAAGGAACTTAAGGTAGTAATGATGTTCATAACATCATTCGATTCATACATATAAAACTATCTCATTCGAAGGTTTAAACTTGTAATCACTAGAACATAGTTTAGTTAATTCTAAACTTGTTCGCAAAAAAAAGTTAATCCTTCTAACTTGACTTTTAAAATCAACTAAACACATGTTCTATATCTATATGATATGCTAACTTAATGATTTAAAACCTGGAAACACGAAAAACACCGTAAAACCGGATTTACGCCGTCGTAGTAACACCGCGGGCTGTTTTGGGTTAGTTAATTAAAAACTATGATAAACTTTGATTTAAAAGTTGTTATTCTGAGAAAATGATTTTTATTATGAACATGAAACTATATCCAAAAATTATGGTTAAACTCAAAGTGGAAGTATGTTTTCTAAAATGGTCATCTAGACGTCGTTCTTTCGACTGAAATGACTACCTTTACAAAAACGACTTGTAACTTATTTTTACGACTATAAACCTATACTTTTTCTGTTTAGATTCATAAAATAGAGTTCAATATGAAACCATAGCAATTTGATTCACTCAAAACGGATTTAAAATGACGAAATTATGGGTAAAACAAGATTGGATAATTTTTCTCATTTTAGCTACGTGAAAATTGGTAACAAATCTATTCCAACCATAACTTAATCAACTTGCATTGTATATTATGTAATCTTGAGATACCATAGACACGTATACAATGTTTTGACCTATCATGTCGACACATCTATATATATTTCGAAACAACCATAGACACTCTATATGTGAATGTTGGAGTTAGCTATACAGGGTTGAGGTTGATTCCAAAATATATATAGTTTAAGTTGTGATCAATACTGAGATACGTATACACTGGGTCGTGGATTGATTCAAGATAATATTTATCGATTTATTTCTGTACATCTAACTGTAGACAACTAGTTGTAGGTTACTAACGAGGACAGCTGACTTAATAAACTTAAAACATCAAAATATATTAAAAGTGTTGTAAATATATTTTGAACATACTTTCATATATATGTATATATTATTATAGGTTCGTGAATCAACCAGTGGCCAAGTCTTACTTCCCGACGAAGTAAAAATCTGTGAAAGTGAGTTATAGTCCCACTTTTAAAATCTAATATTTTTGGGATGAGAATACATGCAGGTTTTATAAATGATTTACAAAATAGACACAAGTACGTGAAACTACATTCTATGGTTGAATTATCGAAATCGAATATGCCCCTTTTTATTAAGTCTGGTAATCTAAGAATTACGGAACAGACACCCTAATTGACGTGAATCCTAAAGATAGATCTATTGGGCCTAACAAACCCCATCCAAAGTACCGGATGCTTTAGTACTTCGAAATTTATATCATATCCGAAGGGTGTCCCGGAATGATGGGGATATTCTTATATATGCATCTTGTTAATGTCGGTTACCAGGTGTTCACCATATGAATGATTTTTATCTCTATGTATGGGATGTGTATTGAAATATGAAATCTTGTGGTCTATTATTATGATTTGATATATATAGGTTAAACCTATAACTCACCAACATTGTTGTTGACGTTTTAAGCATGTTTATTCTCAGGTGATTATTAAGAGCTTCCGCTGTCGCATACTTAAATAAGGACGAGATTTGGAGTCCATGCTTGTATGATATTGTGTAAAAACTGCATTCAAGAAACTTATTTTGTTGTAACATATTTGTATTGTAAACCATTATGTAATGGTCGTGTGTAAACAGGATATTTTAGATTATCATTATTTGATAATCTACGTAAAGCTTTTTAAACCTTTATTGATGAAATAAAAGTTATGGTTTGTTTTAAAATGAATGCAGTCTTTGAAAAACGTCTCATATAGAGGTCAAAACCTCGCAACGAAATCAATTAATATGGAACGTTTTTAATCAATAAGAACGGGACATTTCATGCCACCCTTCTTAGGCTCGCATTGAACTGGACTTACCCATGAACTATCAGAAATTGGATAAATTAAACCTGCATCAAGTAGTTTAATAATTTCTTTCTTAACAACATCTTGCATATTAGGATTTAGTCTTCGTTGGCGTTGCACATACGTTTTATGACCTTCTTCCATAAGGATTTTATGTGTGCAATACGAAGGACTTATTCCTTTAATATCATGAATCTTCCATGCAATGGCTGGTTTATGAGCTTTTAACACAAAAATGAGTTGTGATTTCTCATTTTCAGTAAGAGAAGACGATATTATTACAGGTAATTCAGATTCACCATGTAAATAAGCATATTCCAAATGGTTTGGAAGTGCTTTAACTCTAATGTTGGTGGTTCTTCTATCGATGATTTATATCGATATCTGTCTTCTTCTTTTAGCATTTGAATTTCTTCTGTTGTTGGTTCATATCCATTAGCTATTAGTGTAGCTAACATTTCAGTTTCATTAATTGGTTCAGTACTTTCTCCTAAAGAACATTCTCCTGTTCCTTTTAATTCTGGAAATTCTTCTAACAATTCTGCATGTGAATCTATAGTTTGAATATAATAACATGTATCATCTGCAGATTACGGTTGTTGCATTGCTCTATCAACTGAAAAGGTAACACTCTCATCCTCTATACTTAGAGTCAGTTTCTTACCAAACACGTCTATCATTGCTTTAGCCGTGTTTAAGAATGGTCTTCCTAATATGAGAGGAACTTGAGAATCTTCTTCCATGTCCAGAACAACAAAATCTACTGGAAATACTAAAGTACCAACTTTAACTAGCATGTTCTCCATTATCCCTCTAGGATATTTTATTGATCGATCGGCTAGTTGTATACTTATTCGTGTTGGTTTCAATTATCCAAGGTCTAGTTTAGTGTATAGTGAATACGGCATTAAATTTATACTAGCACCTAAATCTGTCAATGCTTCTATTGAACTAAGACTACCCAGAAAACATGGAATTGTGAAACTTCCTGGATCAGATAGTTTTTCTGGTATCTTATTCAACAGCACTGCTGAACAATTAGCATTCATAGTAACAGCCGAGAGTTCTTCCATTTTCTTTCTATTTGAGATTAGATCTTTCAGAAATTTAGCATATCTTGGCATTCCTGAAATTACATCAATGAAAGGAAGATTTACATTTATCTGTTTAAACATATCCAAGAATTTGGATTGTTCGGCTTCAAGTTTCTCTTTTTTCATCTTACTCGGGTAAGGAAGTGGTGGTTGGTATGGTTTAACATAAGGTTTAGCCTTAACTGTGTTATCTTCATTAACCTTTTCAACTACCGGTTCATTTTCCTTATCTTGTTCAGGTTGTGGTTCTTGTGGAGTAGGAATAGCTTCAACAGAAATTATAGGTATTTCAGGTGGTTTAAGTGTAATACCACTTCTTGTGGTAATGGCTTTAGCTGTTTCATTCCGGGGGTTAGCATTTGTATCACTAGGTAGACTTCCCGGTTTTCTTTCTCCTATTAACCTTGCTAGGTTACTTACTTTTTGTTCCAAATTTTGAATAGAAGCTTGTTGATTTCTAAATGCTTGAGCATTTTGTTCATTAGTTTGTTTCTGAGATGTAAAAAACTGCGTTTGATTTTCAACTAGCTTCGTCATCATATCTTCTAAATTCGGCTTTTTATCATCGGTTTGTGGTGGTTTGTTTTGAAAATTAGGTCTTTGCTGGTAGTAAGTATTATTGGATACTTGTTGATTACTAGGACCTTGTTGATTGTTGTATGGAACATTTCGGTTATAATTCTGGTTTTGATTGTAAATTGGTCTTGGCGGTTGATAATTATTTTGATAATTATTTCCAGGTCTTTGGTTTATGTATGAAATATTCTCTCTTTGTTCCATTGTTAGCTCAATACTAAGACAATCTTTTGTAAAATGTGGTCCTCCACACTGCTCACAACTAATTCGTATTGAGTGTATATCCTTAGTCATCTTTTCCATTCGTCTCTCGACAGCATCTATCTTTGCTGAAATGGAATTTAAGTCATGGCTAGAATCGGCTCTAGCTGCTTTAGATGATCTAACGATATCTTTTTCTTGGTGCCACTCATGTGAGTGGGAAGCAGTGTTATCAATAATTTTATAAGCATCAGTTTCGGTTTTCTTCATAATAGAACCACCAGCTGCTATATCGATGTCTTTCCTTGTAGTGATGTCGCATCCTTGGTAGAATATTTGTACTATTTGACAGGTGTCTAAACCATGTTGCGGACATCCTCTTAATAACTTTCCAAATCTTGTGTGTGCCTCATCTAGAGTTTCATTCAGTTTCTGTGTGAACGTAACAATTTCTCCTTGAAGTCTTATGGCTTTAGATGCCGGAAAGAATTGTTTAAGAAATTTTTCAACTAAAACGTCCCATGTATCAATCGCCCCTTCAGGTAACGATTCCAACCAATCTTTGGCTTCTCCCTTTAAAGTCCAGGGAAATAACATGAGATATATCTGTTCATCCTCAACTTCTCGGATTTTAAATAGTGTGCAGATCCTATTAAAGGTACGAAGATGTTCATTTGGATCTTCCTTCGGCGCACCACTAAATTGGCATTGATTAGTCACCATGTGTAGAATTTGTCCTTTGATTTCATAATCTGGCGCATTAATGTCTGGATGAGTAATTGCGTGACCTTGGCCAGTGCGTTCAGCTCTCATTTGGTCTTCCATACTTAAAGGTTCCAGATTCTCCATGATTGAATTTGTTGAATCTGAATCACTAGAAGATTCTGATTTAATGGTTCGTTCCTCAACAATCTCTGTTTGAATGATTGGTTGTTCCGGAGGAAAAATTAATGGTTCAGGATCTATGAATCGTCCCTGAATATTCTCCGGATTCTCAATTGTGAGGTTGGGTTCAAAAAATGGATTATCGGAAATTTGAATTGGAGTACTTGGTTGACTGGATGACGATTCTAAAGAAAAATCAACGGCGACAATATTTGCTAGTTGTCTTGATCGAGTTACAGGTGGTGAACGTACAAAAGGTGGTGAACGTCTTGCTCGGTGCATTCACTGAATATCCTATTAGTTTTTAAAAGGAAAGAAAAATTATATAAGTTATCCAATTAATAGACTTTTCTGATTTTGCCCACGTTTCGAATAGCCAAAAGATGCAGCAGAGGGGCAGGATTCGTTTGGTCTCAATATAATTGAGTACTGTTTGGCTCCAATAACCCAGTCCACGTATAAATCCAACTATTACTACGAACCAGAAATTTTTGATATCTATCAATTTAACCACTTAAAATAAATTTTCGTAATTTAAAGAAATTTAGAGAAGAAATAGAATAAAAATCTATGTCCTAAAAACTAGAATGACGAAAAATAAGAAAGAAAAAGAGTGACTTATAAAACTTTAAAACACTCGACTAACCCAACCTTATTACTATCACTAACTTAAAATTAAAATTGCAAATTGAGATTACTAATTAGAGTGATAATTGATACATAGGTAAAAGGCGTCAAAAAATAAAAATAAGAAAGTAGCGCGTTGAAACTTAAAAAGGAACTAAAAACTAAAAAAATAAAAGTTGCGTATAAAAATATTAAAGCTTAAAAGAAATACTATATCCCAAATGGCAATAACTTAAAAAGGTACTAAAAACTAAAAAAAAACGTCGCAAAATTCTAAAGCACCTAAATCTTAGTCTAAAGAAAAAGCACTTAAGGGATTTTACGGCAACGCCTAAAAATCTAGAAATAAAAATAACTATGGTAAAAACTATATCTTAAAAGTAAAAATGAGCGAAAAATACAAAAATTACGCTAAAAACAAATGAAAAGAGACAAAATATAAAAATATACTAAAAGTTATAAAAAGTACAATTTTTATAAAAATATTATTTTTATATTATTTATTTTATAAAAGTATTAATTTTTATATATTTATAAAATTAATTAAAACTTAAAAATACAAATTAAATAATTAAAACTAAACTAAATAATAAATAATTAATAACCTAATTAGGTTTAATAGTAATAATTAATAATACTCCGTAATTATTACAGTTTGCAGAGTCAAACCCTAGCCTGTCAGTGGACCTCCGCGAGTGCGGTTGGTCCCGATTCAAAACCACCGCGAGTCGCGGAGGGTTAAATTTCAGCTGAGAAAAAGGGGTCGATTTTGCACAGGTTCAGTTATTATTTATTTAATTTTTTTTCTATTTTTCTAAAATATAAAATATATATATATAAATAAATATTTTTATAAAACAATAAAATACTTATATTTAAACTCAAAAATAAAAATACTTTTTAAATTTATATGTTTTTTTTAACAAACTCTTTTTGTATTTTTATATTTTTATATTTTTAAAACTTATATTTTTATACGAAGGACTCAATAAAAACTTTTACAAAATTATATTATTATTTTTTATATCATTAGCGTTGCGCTTTCGGCGTTTAAGTTCCTCGGCAGCGGCGCCAAAAATACTTGATGTTCTGCGAGGTGTATATGAAATAGCTTTATATTTTACTAGGAAAAACTATTAAATATGATACAATTTTACACAAGATATTTATTTATTTATAGAATGGATATACCTAAACCTTGCTACAACACTTATAGGCAGTGTGCCTAATCGTACAGTAGTATAGTTTTTAGTAAGTCTGGTTCGTCCACAGGGACTCTTTTTAAACAAAGCTTAACGCTATATTAGTTTTAATTTATAAAAATATAAATATATATATATAAGTAATATTATTATTATAAAGGGGGGTTTTTACCGTTTAATGACCGGTTTGTCGATTTTTAAAACTTTAGTCGCAGTTAAAACCTAATGTAAAATATTAAATAAATAAAAGACTTAATTTAAAGCGTAAAGTAAATAACGATAATGAAATTGCGATAAATAAAAGTGCGATAAAATAAAATTGCGATAATTAAAAATATGATAATTAAAAGTACAATTAAATACAATGACAATAAATAAAAGTGCGATAATTAGAAGTCCAATTAAATATAAAATAAAGGAAATTAAATATGAAATAAAATAATTATGCTTATTTAAATTTCCGTAATCATGATGTTTGACGTGTTGATTTTAGTTTTATGCCCATGGGTTAATTGTCCTTTGTCCTGGATTATTTAATATGTCTGTCTGGTTTTTGTCCATAACAGTCCATCAGTCATAAATATAAAGTGCGAGTGTCCTCTTCAAATTATCCTTATACCCGAAGTTAAATATTCCAACTAATTGGGGACTTAAACTGTAACAAGGTTTTATTACTTTGTTTAATAATTACACCAGATTATCGACTGCGTATAACCCAAGGTTTTAATAATTTGTTATCAATTATGCCAAGTGTCCTTGTACATAATTTTTCCCCTGTTTTAATAATTCCATAGACTATTAATCCATTCCCGTGTCCGGTTAAATGAACGATTATTCGTACATATAAATATCCCGCCCATCGTGTCCGATCGAGTGTATATGGTTATTTATAGGGACGTCCAATTGCAAATCTTTATATTAAAATTAACAAACTATCATTTAGTTAAACAAATATAAAGCCCATTAATAGCCCATAGTCTAATTTCCACAAGTGTCGTTCTTTTGTCCAAACCCCAATTATGGTACAAAGCCCAATTACCCAATTTTAGTAATTAGCCCAACATCATGATTACTTCGTTTTAAATAAGCATAATAATAACTTAGCTACGAGACATTAAATTAAAAAGGTTGAACATAACTTACAATGATTAAAAATAGCGTAGCATTACACGGACATAATTTCGACTTACACCCTTACAACATTCGCTAACTAAAAGGATCCGTTCATATACATTATAAACAATTCACAATAGTTGCTTACTTCGCGAGATATTTGACCTCTATATGATACGTTTTACAAACATTGCATTCGTTTTTAAAAGACAAACTTTCTTTACATCTAAAATTGACGGCATGCATACCATTTCATATTACATCCAACTATAATTGACTTAATATTAATCTTGATGAACTCAACGACTCGAATGCAACGTCTTTCAAAGTATGTCATGAATGACTCCAAGTAATATCCTTAAAATGAGCTAATGCACAGCGGAAGATTTCTTTAATACCTGAGAATAAACATGCTTTAAAGTGTCAACCAAAAGGTTGGTGAGTTCATTAGTTTATCATAATCAATCATTTTCGTAATAGTAATAGACCACAAGATTTCTGTTTATAAATATATGTACACTCGCAAGTGTATAAAAGTATTCTATAAGTTGTAGGCACCCGGTAACAAGCCTTAACGTTCATGTTTTACCCTCTGAAGTACACCAGATCAGGTGTGTTTAATATAACCTCGAAGTACTAAAGCATCCCATAGTCAGGATGGGGTTTGTCAGGCCCAATAGATCTATCTTTAGGATTCGCGCCTACCGTACATAGACAAGTAGTTTAATGTTACCAAGCTAAGGGTATATTTCTGGTTTAAACCCACATAGAATTTGTTTTAGTACTTGTGCCTATTTCGTAAAACATTTATAAAACAGCGCATGTATTCTCAGCCCAAAAATATATATTGCAAAAGCAATTAAAAAGGGAGCAAATGAAACTCACAATACTGTATTTCGTAGCAATTATGTATATGACGGAACTGAACAAGTGCAGGGTTTGTCTCGGATTCACGAACGTATCAATATTGTGATTCAATATTGCAGGAAAGTACGTAGACGCAACGAAAATGATAAACGTTAGGTTGACCTCACGAGCAATACCCTCGAACAATACCCATAACCTCCATAGCTATAACCCATAATTTCCTTAGCTCTATCCCGTTTGAAAACTTATTTTGAAATCGTCTGAATATAACTCCGTCGTAGTATTTTATGTATACTAATAATATCTTGAAATAATACTAAGTAAATATATATATATATGTAATTCGATTGAGAGAGTTTAGAGAAATATATTTTCAAGTTTCTATGAAATAATGAAACCTATTGAATTCTATTTATAATAGATTTTTGAATTATTAAAGTGAATTATTAAAGTATGAATTATTAAAGTGAATTATTAAAGTATGAATTATTAAAGTGAATTATTAAAGTATGAATTATTAAAGTATGAATTATTAAAGTGAATTATTAAAGTATGAATTATTAAAGTGAATTATTAAAGTATGAATTATTAAAGTGAATTATTAAAGTGAATTATTAAAGTTAAAGTAAAATAAAAGTAAAGTAAAAGTAAAGTAAAGGTAAAGTTAAAGTATAGTAAAAGTATAAAACTATATACGTATAATACGCGTATATATAATATTAATTTAAATCGTTATATATATTTAATAAAATAAAATATAAATATCGTTATCTTTATCATACTGGTTAAGTAATGAGTTGTCAAAAGTGGTTCTAGATATTTATAAAAGCTATATACGTTTTAATAATAAAGTTCTTTTTAAACTGAAAACGTCTTTGTACTTTTGAAACTAAATTAATAGAATATTATGGAAACCAATTCCCCACTATCTTTTGTCTAACTTTCGTAAATGACACTTTTTGTTTTTATTTATAAATAGCTTTACAAATTATTCTGAATATCGTTAAGAGGAATAGATTTTCTCAAATCATAGTGGACCTCTCAACAGAGACTTGTAATCATAATTCAATGTTTCTGATAATTCAATCATTTAATATATTTTTTTAATTTCATCGAAAATCATATTGAAACAAATACGTTCGTGTAAGGTATTATATGTTTAATACTTTATTAATATTCTCAAGTTATAATACATATATACATATACATATCTATTTATATATAACGGTTCGTGAATCGTCTGAATTTGGTCGAGGTTATAATGAATGTATGAACACAGTTTAAAATTCTTGAGATTTAACTTAACAAACTTTGCTTATCGTGTCGGAATAATATAAAGATTAAAGTTTAAATTTGGTCGGAAATTTCCGGGTCGTCACAGTACCTACCCGTTAAAGAAATTTCGTCCCCGAAATTTGATAGAGGTCGTCATGACTAACAATGAGAATGTTATTATAACGATTATAGAGTTTTATCATGTTCAAGAAGAATGGATAAAATAATTCAATTAATCGAAACGTGTGAGTGAAGTTATCGTAAATGAATGAAATAAGATAATAGTGATTCGTCGTATCTTTTGACGTCATCACGATTGATCTCCGAAAAGAAAATCTTTGTAATCTATATTGGATTTGATTATTCGGCGATTAAGGAAATTATGATCCTCTTCGAATTAATGCGATAATCCATTTTGATTTCTCTGTCGGATATTTCACTATAAATCCACCTCATTTGTTTTCTTACAACTCACACCTTCTCAACTCATATTTTAAAGTATTTGTCAATATACTTCATCCAGTGCTGATTCTTGATATACTCCTCACTTTCATATCTGTCGCTCTTCTTTTTCATCTACCTCCGGAAGAATCTATTTACTTCTACTATACTCTTGGTTTTATAGTGTTTTTAGTTCTCCCGTGTCTTTATATTGCTATATGCATTGATATATACGGTTTGTGATTTCAGGGTTGTTGTTGGATTTTATATCTTCCCTTATATTTCAAAGTCCTTGCTTCTTCTATAATCATTTTCATCCCCAATTAATGCTCTCTTTTATTTGCTGCGATTTATACCCCAATTTCTATTTCGGAGTTTTGTCCTTTCGTTTCTTCTTCTTGCGATTAAGCACCGCTTGTAATGGTCCAGAATTCGCATATTTGAATTTCGGAATGAACATTGTTAATGTTCTAAGAAGTAAATTGTAATGACACGATCTTGACTTGTCAAATTACTAGAATACCTCGAAAAAGGCCGAATCATCAAGAAATATTTTCTTGATATTTTAGAGGTTAAAGAGAATACAAGAGTCGTGTAACATAGCACATGATGACGTTATGATCTGTGAATCATCACGTTCCATTTAGAAACTCAGCATGACTTAATGTAATATAATCACGTTGATCAAGTGTCATTATATTATACTAGTTCATGCTTCAGTTCACAACACTACTTCAAAAATATTCCTATTTTAAATTCGAAAGTTTCAGAATTTAGAAACTAAAATAGTTTCTTTTATGATGTAATACAGACAGCACGAAGAGGTAAATGATTTCAGATAAGAATAATTATGGAAATATCTTCAGAAATATGGAGGATATTTATAATGAAAGATACAATGATATCTTAAAATTTCTAATATCAGAGGATGATGAAGAATATTGTCCGTAAGAGTTTAGAGTCAAGAGCAAGGTATTCGATAATGACTTCAGCAGACACGGAATCATTTGGATTCTTTGAAGGTAGATTTCATCCATGTGATTTATCCACAGCCTTCTTCATGGTTTGCTCAATCCGTATTTTTCAGTACTAAATATTCTCTTTTTCTGAGCTTTACCAACACACTACTCTTTATCATCAAACTTTTTACTGGTAAGGTCGTTTATAGTTTTTGCTGCTTCATCAGTATTTCGAGAACTAGTTCGCAGTTTAGGGTGTTTTTCAGAAACTTCACATTCAAAGTATATAAGTCCAGAAGATAGACACATATAATTGTTGGCGTAGACATGCTGCAAGATTTCAAAATACTGATTGCTAATTTCCGATGATTCGTATGGAAATTCTCGTTACAAGATGCAGATGAGTAAATGATGGGGTTTTGATAAATATAAAGATTTTTCGGAAAGTCAAAGATCAATGAAGTTGTTAATAAGTTTACTGCTAATGTGGCGAGATATGAAAGGTTCCCCGGTAATAATGATGAAGGGGTAATCATTATAATAAGGCTTATTCGAATGAACAATTGAAGCTGGTTTGCTGGAGCTGTGACAAAACCGTCTATTTTTAGAAGGGATTGAAAAGTTATTTTAGCTAGTAAATGCCAAAAGGTCTGACATGGATACATGTTAAATTATGACTTTGGTTTCAAGAGTTTTTCAGGTACGTAACTGTGGATAACATGTGGTTGGATCATCATCTCGATTGTTCATTATTTGAAGTGTCTTCAGGTATTTCGAAGGGCTTGAACACAGATTATAATCGTTAATATATATACAATGTTCTAACACAGTTTTGAAGTTAAAGTATAGATTTGAAAGATGTAAGAATCTAAGAGTGATGATACCGGTTATAACTTGAATTGAATTCGGCGATTTCAAAATCAGAATATGTAATTAGATTTTTGAATGAGTATGGTTGTTTTGATTTCTATAAAAGAATGTATATTGTTGTGAAAGTAGGGAGTATAATGGATAATTTGCTGAATCAGATTCGAAGAATGTAACATATTAATTGTGAATTTATATATCTCTCGGGTATTACCTACCCGTTAAAAAAATTTGTCACAATTAATATTTTGTACAAAATAATTTTATTACAGTCTTTATGGAAATATATGTGTATATTTCTTCAGATGTAATATTGATTTAATGAGTTAATATTAAATTAAACTCACTTAATTTATGGTTAAGGCTAGGATAGATAATTTCTAGACTTTAGAAATTACATAATCGTCGTAGAATGTTTTCCCAATGAAGTTATGAATCAATACTTCATCGTTGTGGTATTCCTTAGTATCTACAGGGCGTATGACGTCGATGCTCATGGGACAGATTGTGAAGTTGAGGTTTGCGATGCGGTTGTTGTTGGTGATGGTAATGGTACTGTTGATGTTGTTGATGGTGGTACTGGTTATGTTGTTGGTGCTGCTGCTGGTGTTTGTAACCTTTGCACCATATTCTCCAAAGCCACTACCCGAGCGCGAAGCTCGTTGACTTCTTCTATTACACCGGGGTGATTGTTGGTTCGGACGAGCAGATAGATAAGATCTAGAATTTGGTGTAGTATATAATCATGACGAGATACTCTGGAAATGAGAGAGAAAATGGTGTTTCGGACAGGTTCGCCGGTAAATGCTTCAGGTTCATTGCCAAGAGGGCAATGTGGTGGATGAAAGGGATCACCTTCTTCTTGTCTCCAATGGTTAAATAGATTACGAACTCATCCCCAATTCATCCAAAATAGATGATGGCTAATTGGTTAATCCATTTCGGTCATGCTGCTTTCGGAGCTCATGTGAAAATCCACATCGGCATAGCTGTCGGAATTCGAGGAACTCGAACTGGTTGAGGGATCCATCTTGTATGATCAGGGAAAGAATTTTTGGTATGAAATAGATTGTAGAATTTAGATTTGGTATTCTTCAATACATAATTTACATATGTATATATAATACCAAAATCCCATAAATTACGGAGGAATCTTTGAAAGATGTCAATCAAAGTTCACAGTAACATATATGCTAAGATAAGAATTCGTCTATACATTATTATGCAATAAATGTAGGAAAACGCGTCTAGACTTAAGAATGATAAGCAGGTAATTTCCTAAGGATGGTAAGTAGATGATTTCCGACTAAAAATGATAAGCAAAACTTTTGACATGCAGACACGGTCGAAGTCCAGACTCACTAATGCATCTTAACAACTATCAGTTAGACACACTAATGCAAGACCTGGTTCGCTAAGACCACCGCTCTGATACCAACTGAAAGGATCCGTTCATATACATTATAAACAATTCACAATAGTTGATTACATCGCGAGATATTTGACCTCTATATGATACGTTTTACAAACATTGCATTCGTTTTTAAAAGACAAACTTTCTTTACATCTAAAATTGACGGCATGCATACCATTTCATATTACATCCAACTATAATTGACTTAATATTAATCTTGATGAACTCAACGACTCGAATGCAACGTCTTTCAAAGTATGTCATGAATGACTCCAAGTAATATCCTTAAAATGAGCTAATGCACAGCGGAAGATTTCTTTAATACCTGAGAATAAACATGCTTTAAAGTGTCAACCAAAAGGTTGGTGAGTTCATTAGTTTATCATAATCAATCATTTTCGTAATAGTAATAGACCACAAGATTTTTGTTTATAAATATATGTACACTCGCAAGTGTATAAAAGTATTCTATAAGTTGTAGGCACCCGGTAACAAGCCTTAACGTTCATGTTTTACCCTCTGAAGTACACCAGATCAGGTGTGTTTAATATAACCTCGAAGTACTAAAGCATCCCATAGTCAGGATGGGGTTTGTCAGGCCCAATAGATCTATCTTTAGGATTCGCGCCTACCGTACATAGACAAGTAGTTTAATGTTACCAAGCTAAGGGTATATTTCTGGTTTAAACCCACATAGAATTTGTTTTAGTACTTGTGCCTATTTCGTAAAACATTTATAAAACAGCGCATGTATTCTCAGCCCAAAAATATTTATTGCAAAAGCAATTAAAAAGGGAGCAAATGAAACTCACAATACTGTATTTCGTAGCAATTATGTATATGACGGAACTGAACAAGTGCAGGGTTTGTCTCGGATTCACGAACGTATCAATATTGTGATTCAATATTGCAGGAAAGTACGTAGACGCAACGAAAATGATAAACGTTAGGTTGACCTCACGAGCAATACCCTCGAACAATACCCATAACCTCCATAGCTATAACCCATAATTTCCTTAGCTCTATCCCGTTTGAAAACTTATTTTGAAATCGTCTGAATATAACTCCGTCGTAGTATTTTATGTATACTAATAATATCTTGAAATAATACTAAGTAAATATATATATATATATGTAATTCGATTGAGAGAGTTTAGAGAAATATATTTTCAAGTTTCTATGAAATAATGAAACCTATTGAATTCTATTTATAATAGATTTTTGAATTATTAAAGTGAATTATTAAAGTATGAATTATTAAAGTGAATTATTAAAGTATGAATTATTAAAGTGAATTATTAAAGTATGAATTATTAAAGTATGAATTATTAAAGTGAATTATTAAAGTATGAATTATTAAAGTGAAAGTAAAATAAAAGTAAAGTAAAAGTAAAGTAAAGGTAAAGTTAAAGTATAGTAAAAGTATAAAACTATATACGTATAATACGCGTATATATAATATTAATTTAAATCGTTATATATATTTAATAAAATAAAATATAAATATCGTTATCTTTATCATACTGGTTAAGTAATGAGTTGTCAAAAGTGGTTCTAGATATTTATAAAAGCTATATACGTTTTAATAATAAAGTTCTTTTTAAACTGAAAACGTCTTTGTACTTTTGAAACTAAATTAATAGAATATTATGGAAACCAATTCCCCACTATCTTTTGTCTAACTTTCGTAAATGACACTTTTTGTTTTTATTTATAAATAGCTTTACAAATTATTCTGAATATCGTTAAGAGGAATAGATTTTCTCAAATCATAGTGGACCTCTCAACAGAGACTTGTAATCATAATTCAATGTTTCTGATAATTCAATCATTTAATATATTTTTTTAATTTCATCGAAAATCATATTGAAACAAATACGTTCGTGTAAGGTATTATATGTTTAATACTTTATTAATATTCTCAAGTTATAATACATATATACATATACATATCTATTTATATATAACGATTCGTGAATCGTCGGAATTTGGTCGAGGTTATAATGAATGTATGAACACAGTTTAAAATTCTTGAGATTTAACTTAACAAACTTTGCTTATCGTGTCAGAATAATATAAAGATTAAAGTTTAAATTTGGTCGGAAATTTCCGGGTCGTCACACTAACATACCCTTATTATTAGGATTTAAAATTAAAATTAAAATTAAATATATATATATATATATATATATATATATATATATATATATATATATATATATATATATATATATATAAGTTTACGTAGGATGGAAAGAAAAAGATGTGTAAAATTCGGCCGAATGCTCGGCCTATTATAGGCCCACGTTTTCTGTTCAGACCTCCGCGAGTGCGGAGGTTTTTGCCTTTATAGGCTCCGCGAGTGCGGAGCAGTGGTTTCCAGCTCACACAAGTTTGGATCCTAGTCTACCGATGGTTTTAATATATAAATATAATATATACATAATTTATATAATTAATTATATATTATATTATATTTATATACATAGTTAACTTGTAATTTTTAGTCCGTTGCGTCGAGCGTTGAGAGTTGACTCTGGTCCCGGTTCCGGATTTTCGAACGTCCTTGCGTACAATTTAATATCTTGTACTTTGCGTTTTGAATCTTGTACTCTTGTAATTCTGAGACATTTCTTATCAATAATTGGAACCTCTTTGATTGTATTTTGTACTTTTGAGCTTTTTGGTCGTTTGCGTCTTCAATTCGTCGAATCTATCTTTTGTCTTCACCTTTTATTATTTAACCGAATATCACTTGTAAATAGGACAATTGCAACTAAAAGCTTGTCTTTCTTGAGGAATAATGCTATGAAATATATGTTCGTTTTTAGCATTATCAATAGTATAGAGTAGCATGTTATATTATGATTGTCATGCGTGTTAGATATACTTGCTACTATAGTTAGTTAGTATGTTGTGATGACTGCATGTTAGTTGATGCTTGTCTGCTGGAGCCCAGTGTGTCCCTATTGTGTGGTAGCCTCGGTAAGAAAGATCAACCTGTGGGTTGGGTTCCTCATGTGGTAGCCTAGACAATCGTGGTGTATATATATGTGAATGACGCGTCCATTGCGTGTGGATTATATATATACATACGGTGGTGGAGGAACTTATGGTAAGCCCCAGTCTGATCAGCTGGTGGTTAATGGTTTGGCCGAGCCGCCAGAGTCTCTGTAGACGGCACTTGGATGATGTTTGTGTGTTAGATTCTGTGACATGATTAGTATGACAGTTCCTGTATACTATTGCCTGTAGTTAGTCATACTCACTTAGCTTCGTGCTAATTCTCCTCCATCTCCTCCCTGCAGGTTGTTAGCTTTTGTAAATGATGCATTTTGGGGAGAAGACGGGCATGTGAATGTTATGTTTGACAGGAGTCAACTCTGATGTGATTTTAATTAGTTAAGTTGTGTTCTTTTGTAAACATCATACATTTACGTCTCTTTCGTTTAAAATATATATTTTGTATGTTGTCACGTGACACTGGTTCGTGTAAATGGTAAACAAATATTAAATGCTTCCGCCACGTATATGTATAAAAAAAAAATTTAGCGGCGTCACAATAAGTTAAGCACTACTGCACACACTTTTGACACATCAATTTTTTGGCGCTGCTGCCGGGGAGCGCGGTAAATACGATTTAAAGGGTTTTGGGTTGCTGGGGAAGGTTGTTGGGGTTCCGATTTAAAGGCTCATGCTCGAACCTAGACGCTGACGGGTCACTTAAGTATTGAAAGATTTAATAGGCTATGTATGTTTGATTATTCGTTGTTATGCGATAAAAGTTGTTATTTAATATTTATATTATTAATTATGTCATTAATCATTATTATTATTATATCTATCAATTTAAAATTTATTAATATACTAATATACTTCCTAAATATTAGAATAAATTTAAAATTAAATTATATATATCCTTTTAGGTCTAAAACATTTTCTCCTAAAATATTTCTTTTTATGATTTTAGATCACATGAATACCCGATCCAATTTTTTTTTCCCAAACATTAAAAGCACACGAAAATATGAACATTTAAAAAAGAAACTTTGTGATGAATGTTATTATTTTGGCGGGAAAAACTGATAGCATGCATCATGAGTAATTTATTCCTGAATGTTATTCTTCGAGCATTTTTTTTCCATCATATGTGAATTTTTTTTTCAAGATTTAGCCTGATTTAGAGTTTAGGGTTAAGGTCTTAGGGTTTTGGGTTTTGGGTTTTGTGTTTTGGGTTTAGTCCCTAAACCCAACACCCTAAGCCCTAAACCCTAAACTCTAAACCGTTCGTGTTAAAAATTCAATCTAAACCCCAAACCCCAAACTCTAATAGCTAAACCCTAATTTTTAACCCCTAATTTTTAAACTCTAATTTATAAATCATAAATTTTTAAACCCTAAAAAAACTTTGAAGCAAAACATTTATTGCAATGAATGTTATCATTTATTTCTTCGAGCGTTTTTGTCAAAATAATAACAATTATCACAAAGTGACTTTTTTAAATGTTCCTATTTTCATATGATCTGAATGCCTCTAAAACAAATTTCAGAAAAAAACGTAAAAAATTACTTCCCCCTAAAAAGTGTTTATCTCTTGATTAAAACACTATATATAAAGCATTCCGGGTACATTTTGCGTGATTGGTGGGAGGAGTTTCTTCCTAACACGTATGTGGGTGGCAAATGAGAGGATTCGATATCAAAAATTGTCGTTTTAAAAAATATAAATATAAATCTTAGGTCTATTAAATACTCTAGCGAACATACAAGTGTGCTAATCTTAAACTTATACTAGTGGGCAAAGTCCGCTTGTCCAAAGTTCAATATTTTAAAATTCATGTTTTACTTAATCTTGGTCTTATTATGCTCGTGTGTAATTAAGTAGGATTTTTTTCCATACGTGCTTGCGAAAAAATGTGCATTTAAGTCTTGTGTTATAGCGCATGATGTAATCATATTAATGTGATCATGTAACGACCCCAAATCCATTTACCAAAAATGAAGCACACTTTTTTTTATAAGTTAGGTCCCACTAATACACAATATTTTCAACTATGTTTTAACCAAAAACATAATATCGTGACATCCCGTTTAACAACTTACAATGACCCTTGGTACCCAACTAACACCTTACAAAAGCATTTGTAAAAATGATCCAATTACACAAACACGGGTTAATACTCAATAACCCAACCTGATACCAAGAGCATAATCCCGGGGACTACCAAATCCCCAATCCGCGTCCAAATATCCAAAAGCTACCCCATTGAGCCCAAGCGCTACGCATCTAGTCTTACAACTAGCTAGCTTCAAAATCACAATCCCTGTAAAAAGGTAAACAACGAGAGGGGTAAGCATAAAGCTTAGTGAATGCAATAATTATACATATACATATATAATCTACTTACTTGCAAACACTTACACAAATACCACATACGGGCTAGCAATTCAACAACCATGCAATCACAATGCATAAACTAAATATCTGCAAGTCACAATAAGCTAGCATCGCCAATAGCATATAGTTCACAATTTAATATGCTAAAACAAAACTCACACAACCATGGTTAACCAATCGTACAAGGGAAATGGTTCTCGCGAAAGACCATCGGAGTTCATAACATCCATTAGTGTACTTAACACCGCGTATCACTAACCCCCGGGTGGTGTCTTAACACCGTGACGAACCCACCCATCATGACAAATGTGGTGTCTTAACACCGCGACTAACCCACATGTCTGTAGAGACCCGTCCTAATCCATCCGAAAGAAGTCCATATCGATTATAAACGATTCACAACAGTTGATTACATCGCGAGGTACTTGACCTCTATATGATATATTTTACAAACATTGCATTCGTTTTCGAAAAGACAATCTTTCATTACAATGAAAGTTGACGGCATGCATACCATTTTATAATATATCTAGCTATAAATGATTTAATAATAATCTTGATGAGCTCAACAACTCGAATGCAACGTCTTTTGAAATATGTCATGAATGACTCCAAGTAATATCTTTAAAATGAGCAATTACACAGCGGAAGATTTCTTTCGTACCTGAGAATAAACATGCTTTCAAGTATCAACCAAAAGATTGGTGAGTTCATTAGTTTAACATAAATAATCATTTCCATCATTTTAATAGACCACAAGATTTCGTTTTCAGTTCTCATAAATATACGTCCCATGCATAGAGACAAAAATATCATTCATATGGATTGAACACCTGGTAACCGACATTAACAATATGCATATAAGAATATCCTCATCATTCCGGGATCCTCCTTCGGACATGATATAAATTTCGAAGTACTAAAGCATCCGGTACTTTGGATGGGGCTTGTTGGGCCCGATAGATCTATCTTTAGAGTTCGCATCAATTAGGGTGTCTGTTCCCTAATTCTTAGATTACCAGACTTAATAAAAAGGGGCATATTCGATTTCGATCATTCAACCATATAATGTAGTTTTGATTACTTGTGTCTATTTAGTAAAAACATTTATAAAAATTGCGCATGTATTCTCAGCCCAAAAATATAAAGGGTGAAAAGGTAAATGAAACTCACCTAATGTATTTTGTAGTAAAAATACATATGACTATATTGAACAATGAAGGGTTGGCCTCGGATTCACGAACCTATATCCAGTATATATATTAAGATCAAATAGTAATCGAACAAATTTATATATAAATGTTATCTTAATAAATTATGTGTTTCATTAATAACTTAATTAAATATATTTATTTATATATATACTAGATAGATAATTTGTATTTATAATAAAATATCAATGTAGTTAAGTTATATGTGCTAAATATATTTTCCTTATATATATAACATTTATTTAGCAAATTAATAATAATAACTTAATAGTGATACTGAAAATACTAATTTTTATAATAATAATAATAATAATAATAATAATAATAATAATAATAATAATAATAATAATAATAATGTTAATACTAATAATAATAATCTTGATGGTAATAATAATAATGTATTTATTGTAATTATATTAAATTTACATATATATGATAATCATACATATAGTTAATCTATGATCATGACTTAGTTATTATTATTTTTAACCTACATACAAAATTATATTTTAATTAAGATTTATAATAACTTATATCATAATCGTATTTTACTAACTTCTCATCTATATAAATATCATAATACTTTCTTGAGGATAATAATAATTACCATGGTAATAATATTAATACTAATAATAATAATAATAATAATAATAATAATAATAATAATAATAATAATAATAATAATAATAATAATAATAATAATAATAATAATAATAATCAATGAAATAATTACCTTAAAGAGGAAGAGCTTAAAAAATAAGCTGCTGCGAATGGGACTCGAACCTAGGACCTCTGGCTTAACCATCACAACACCAAACCATTACGCTGTTGATACATTTCTGATTAAGTTTGCTACATAAATATATATGATCCGTATTTGTCTGTTTCCTTTTCTTCTCTTTCACTTAAATTCAATCGATCCAACCTCATTTCCTTTTCTTATACGTATATCATATATACAACCCTAACATGTCTCGGTCCATTTTCTGGTCGGCCCAACAGAAAAACTAATTGGGTCACGGCCCAATAAACCCACACTTCTAAGACAGCTTTAAAAGGAAAAAAAAAACTTGCAGAGTTCTGGTTTCGAACCCCTGACCTTCTGTCTAGCAACCCTCTACCAAACCAATGAACTATTCTAACTTTTACTGTTCTAATACACAACATAATCATATATAATCTGTTTTAAACTGTTTCTATTTCTTCTAAATCAAAACCCAGAACTATTTATTATCTTTCTTACATATCATCTTCATCAATATGTTATTATTATTAACATGAAGTGTAAATTATCATCATAACAAACCACCATAATAACATCATCGAGTCATCATCATAATCGAATCATTTTCATAATTATCGTTCTTATTCGCTATCATATATCCTTATAAAAATCATAATTATTTCTAATCTCATTTATATATTATCACTATATCGAAATCATGTTATTGTTTAGCGATTACCATCTTCATAATCAATATCTAATTCACCTCGTTATCATAGTAATAACATAACGACAACATGATCTTATCATACCCTCATCTTTTTCTGGTACCTTAAATACATGTACCGTTTGTCTTGACAGGCACTGAAGTAGGAGTAAACTCACACCATTAGCGTATCGTCATTAATCAGAAAATAGGAATAAGGTATCGCTGTAGCAGCCGTAATAAAAGTATTGGCGGTTTCGTTTGAACCCAAAAGAAAAGGAACACATATGGCGTATTAGCATATAAAAGAGAAGATGTTTAGTGGTGATTAAGATGGGTTTGTGGTGGTTGCGTTTTTCAACAACCGAAATGAAACAGAATAGGAGACGATTAACAATATGATGGTGGTTCATGATGATTAAACTACAATCAAAAGGTTAGCTGCACATCGAGGAATCTAGGTTTTGTTGCAGGTGGTTTTTACGAAGAAAGAGAAGAATAAAGTGGAGAGAGAGAGAGGAGAGATGACGGATGGGGGTGGATTGGAGTGGTGAAGGGTGTTTGCTGGCGGTGATGAGTGGTCGTGAGGTGAGTTGAGTTTGAGAGTGAGGATGAAGAAATGTGATGGGTTTCATAATATGTAAGTATATGTATAAATGTGTTTATGTATATATATTATAGATTAGGATAAGGAACATAAATAGTACTCCTAAAATAATTCACATACACTCACGAACATAATATTCTGCCGACACTTTAACACAGGTATCATATCGTGGTCCATTGCTAAATATTTAATACATAAAAGTGTTCCTAAAAATCTCCAAATTTTTAGATTAAATATATTTAATTAGTTCACTCATTAACTGTTTAAAACCTGATCAAAAAGGTTCGATAATTATTTATTTTCTGTTTCAATTTATATGTACGGAGTACTAATATTTAAAATTAAAAAGGTAAAAATACTTTTAACAAATCTAAAATCTTCGTAATCAATTTACAGTTCAGCTTTTATTTTAATCCAACATAAACTTATATTAAATCTATATGAACATTAACGAAATGACAACCGAGTATTACAGACGTTTACTAATTAAGCTCGAAATCATTTATATTCCTTTTCTATATATAAACAGTTTTCAAATAACAAAGTTAAATACTAAAACAATTATATTATATATTTTTAAACAAATAGATCTAATATAACTTTATATATTTAGAAGTAATATTTATTTACATAATAATACATATATCTATATATTTTATAGTTTCCATTAATCACATTTTATTTTATTTATTTTACAATATAAATCCTAATAATAATACTATATAATATTCTAAATTATATTTCAAATTATAAATACCTATTTAAATATATATATATATATATATATATATATATATATATATATATATTTATGTTATCTATTTACAAATAGTTGTTCGTGAATCGTCGAGAATGGTCGTGATAAGGCTAAAAAGTAACATATATTTCATAGCAATATCCCTCCTAAATAATAGGTTTTCATATGTAATTATATTATATTTTCATTGTAATTGTTTAAATAAATAAGTGCGAAGACAAAAGGCGAGAACGAAGATTTGAAGACACAAACGTTCAAAAAGCTCAAATGTACAAGATACAATTCAAAAGGTTCAATTTATTGATGAAAAACGTCTAAAAATGACAAGAGTACAAGTTACAAAATGCAAAGTACAAGATATAAAATTGTACGCAAGGAGGTTCGAAAATCCGGAACCGGGACATGAGTCAACTCTCAACGCTCGACGCAACGGACCAAAAATTACAAGTCAACTATGCACAAGAATATAATATAATTATATTAATTATTTATATTTTATATTTATATATTTATTATGTCGACAAGCTAGGAGCCAAAAGTTTGTGAGCTGGATTTTCAAACTCCACGACTCGCGGAGTTTGAAGGTTTAAAACTCCACGACTCGCGGAGCTGTCAGAAATCAAAATGCCTATAAAAGACCACGAATTCTGCGAGTTTAAATAACATAATAATAATAATACTCCGTAGTATAATATAAATAAATATATAATATATATATATATATATATATATATATATATATATATATATATATATATATATATATATATATATATAGTATAGATTAGTGTTATATTAGATTAGTTTGGGTTATGTAAAAGTTATTTTTACGGGTTTTAAAGTCGGAGCTCTGTCCGTGTACCACTACGCGATAAATAATCAATGTAAGCTATGTTCTCCTTTTTAAATTAATGTCTCGTAACTAAGTTGTTATTATGCTTATTTGAACCGAAGTAATCATGATGTTGGGCTAAAATACTAAAATTGGGTAATTGGGCTTTGTACCATAATTGGGGTTTGGACAAAAGAACGACACTTGTGAAAATTAGACTATGGGCTATTAATGGGCTTTATATTTGTTTAACTAAATGATAGTTTGTTAATTTTAATATAAAGATTTACAATTGGACGTACCCATAAATAACCATATACACTCGATCGGATACGATGGGCGGGGTATTTATATGTACGAATAATCGTTCATTTTACCGGACACGGGAATGGATTAATAGTCTATGGAATTATTAAAACAGGGGTGAAATTATGTACAAGGACACTTGGCGTAATTGTTAACAAAGTATTAAAACCTTGGGTTACACACAGTCGATATCCTGGTGTAATTATTAAACAAAGTATTAAAACCTTGTTACAGTTTAAGTCCCCAATTAGTTGGAATATTTAACTTCGGGTATAAGGATAATTTGACGAGGACACTCGCACTTTATATTTATGACTGATGGACTGTTTTGGACAAAAACCAGACGGACATATTAAATAATCCAGGACAAAGGACAATTAACCCATGGGCATAAAACTAAAATCAACACGTCAAACATCATGATTACGTAAGTTTAAATAAGCATAATATATTTCATTTTTCCTCGTACTTTTATTTATTGTCATTTTAATTATTGTTATTTATTTTATATTGTTATTTAAATACTGTCATTTACTATACGCTTCGCTTAAAATATAAATCGACAAACCGGTCATTAAACGGTAAACCCCCTTTTATATATTATTATATATAATTATATATATTTTGTACAAATATAGTTGTTTAAAAATATAGTGTGCAATAAGCCCGCTCCCTGTGGAACGAACCGGACTTACTAAAAACTATACTACTCTACGATTAGGTACACTGCCTATAGTGTTGTAACAACGTTTAGGTATATCCCATTTGTAAATAAATAATTAAAACTTGTCTAAAATTGTAGCATATTTAATAGTATTTCCTAGTAAAAATATAAACTATTTCGTACCCCCACGCTACCACATCAGGTCGAAAGTCAAACGAATATATGAAACAGTTCGAAATATTTGTGACTCAACATTACAGACTTTGCTTATCGTGTCGAAAATATATAAAGATTAAGTTTAAATTTGGTCGAAAATTCCCGGGTCATCTCAGTACCTACCCGTTAAAGAAATTTCGTCCCGAAATTTGAGTGAGGTGGTCATGACTAACAATAAAAATGTTTTCATGACAGCTATGAGTTGATAAATTTAGTTTTATCATTATTGACTAATATAGATAAAACTATTCGATTAGATGAAGTGTACGAATGAAGCTGTCATAACAGATTGGGATAGAGATTCAACTTTTGACGTAGTTACGGTGGAAATTAGAAAATAAGATGCGTCTTAGCTTTTGACGTAGTCTTGGTTGAATTTCAGAATTCAAGGGATTTAAAGAGAATCTTCTAAATCTAAAAGATTTGATTCTTCGGCGAGTAAGGAAATTAAGATCTCTATAATTAGATACGGTGATCTGCCTCGATTACTCTGTCTGTTATTTCCATTAAAAATTAAACTTTTTCCGTTCCATAACTTTTACCACTCCTATACTCAATTCCCAAATTCAAAAGATTGTGAAAATGCTTAATCCAGTTCTGATCCTTGTACTTATCCTGACTGTCGTAACAATCATCTCCTTTTCCAACTTCCACAGGATGAATCTATTTATTTCTACTATACTCTAGGGATTATTGTATTTATAATCCTCCCGTGTCTTTATATTACTATACGTACTGATATCCACGGTTTGTAATTTTGGTGTTGTTGTTGGGCTTTATATTCTCCCTTATATTTCAAAGTCCCTGCTTCTGTCTTTAATAATCATTGTTATCCACAGTTAATACTCTCTCCTATTTGCTGCGATTTTATACCCCTCAATTTTCTATTTCGGAGATTCATTCTTTTGTTTTTCTTTTTCCGACTTTAAACCAAGCGAGTAATGGTCCAGAATTCGTAGATATGAATTTCGGAATGAATATAGTTAATGTTCTAAGAAAGAACGGTAATAGCACAATCTGACTTGTCAAATTACCCGAATTCAAGAGAAAGATATAACTATCAAGAAAATATGTTCTTGATATGTTTACAGATTAGACAGAATGTAAGAGTCGTGTAACATAGCACATGATGACGTTATGATCTGTGAATCATCACATTCCATTTAGAAACTCAGCATGACTTACTGTAATATAATACGTTGATCAAGTGTCATTATATTATACTAACTCATGCATCAGTTCCCAACATTACTTCAATAACATTCATATTTTAAGCTCGAAAGTTTACAGAATAAAGAAACTAACAGTTTCTATATGATGTAACACTGATAGCACTAAGAGATTAATGATTTCAGATAAGAATAGTTATGAAAATATCTTCAGAAATATGGAGGATATTTATTATGAAAGATACGATAATATCTTTTAATATCTAAGATCAGAGGGTGATGGAAACTATTGTCTGCAATGGTTTAGAGTAAGGAGCAAGATATTCGCCAAAGACTTCAGCAGGCATTGAATCATTTGGATTTTTTTTTTTTTGAAGTCAAACTTATTCTTTGTGATTCGTCCACGGCTTCCTTCATAGTTTCGCATAATCCGCTTTTCGGTACTAAATTTTCTATTGAGTGTTTCCAATACTCCATTCTTAATCATCAACTTTCTACGGTTAAGGTCGTGTACAGTTTTTGCTGCTGTATTCAGTTTTTTTCAGAATTTGTGGTATTGATTTGTAGACAGAGTGCTTTGCAGAATTTCATAATGGAAGATCATAATTCTAAGAGATAAATGTTATATGTTTACATATAACTGTTGATGTAGATATGCTGTGAGTTTTTAAAGTACTGATTGCTGATTCTTGGTAATTGTTATGGCAGTTCTCGTTACAAGATGCGGATGAGTACATGACGAGACTTCAATAGATAAATATAGTAATTTGTCGAGGGAATTTAAACTAAGGAGCGACAGGGTTGCTGGTACATTTGCTGGTAATGTGGTGGAATATAAAAGAATCCTCTGGTATCAAAAGGGTAATTGTATATATTAGGATTATAGTAAGGCTACTTCGAATGAAAAGTCGAAGTTGACTTGCTGGAGCTGTGACAAAATTTGCTACTTTAAAAGGGATTACCAAGTTATTTTGGGTAATAACAATGCCAAAGAAGCTAGCACAGATACGTGTTAAACGTTTACTCAAGTTCCGAGTGTTTTTCAGGTGCATAACTATATGCATCAATCTCTTCTTCCATAGATGAAGTGCGGTTGGTTCATCTTCTCGATTGAGGTATTTTCAAGAATCATGAAAAGTTTGAACGCAGATTGTAATCGTCAAGATATAAATGATGTTTAAGATGAAATCAAGTGGCAAACTTGAAGAATTGTTTAGTTTCATATATTATAATCAATATTTTAATTCATTTTAATTGTCTAATATTATTAGTCCACAGTCGATAGTCCACAGTTGATAGTCCAATAATTCATATATAGTTTAATATATAATATTCGAATTAATTATTACGTGTCGTGACCCGTATACGTCTCAGACTCGATCACAACTCAAACTATATATATTATTGTAGAATCACCTCAATCCTGTATAGCGAACTCGATCATTACAGCATATAGAGTGTCTATGGTTATTCCAAATAATATATATAGATGCGTCGATATGATATGTCAAGACCTTGTATACGTATCCCGATATTTAAAGTGCGTAAAATAAATAACAGAAAATAAATGACGATAAATAAAGTGCGTAAAGTAAATAACATAAATTAAATGACATTAAATAAAATTGTGAGAATTAAAATTGCGATAAAATAAATTGCGATAATTAAATTGCGATAAATAAAATGTAATATGGAATTAACAGTTAGCTAGGAACAGTTAGCTAGGATTTTGTTAGCGTGGTTTCTTAACAAAATTTCATATTATCAATTAGTCTGTTTCTAATCAATTTTTATTGCGTCCATTATTTCCTCATTTTGCCACTTGTTGGATTCTGATAGGTCAAAATCCAAATATAAAATTGAATGAAAATGGTTATTTTGTGGTAAACGGATTCGTATATCGATGGTTGTAAGTAGGATAGTAAATGACTATTGAATCAGATTCGAAGAATGTACAATATAACTTATTAATGTGAAATATAAATATTCCTCGAGTATTACCTACCTGTTAAAATATTTTCATCATTAACAGTTTGTACGAAAGAATTTTTAATTACAATCTTCATGAAAATATACTTACATATATATTTTCTTCAGATGTAATCATGGATTTAATGAGTCAATATGATATTAAACTCATTTGATTTATCATTAGAACAATACTATATAATCTCTAAAACATTAGGGATTACATAATCGTCATGTCGAATGAAGATAAATGATGTAGAACGATCCGTAGATTGATGATTATGCTCGAGGTACATAATGAGATGTCGAAGCTGGCGATGCGGATGTTGTTATTGGTGGTACTAGTGCTGTTGTTGCTGAGGCTGGTAATGTTACTGGTGTTGGTGATATTGCAGGTGCTTGCAAATTGTGTACCGTGCTCTCTAAAGTTAACACTCGAGCTCGAAGTTCTTTAACTTCTTCTACTAACCCTGGTTGGTTATCGGTGTGAGGTAAAGGTCGGATATCTTTTCTAGTTCCATTAATGGTAGTCTCAAGATGAAAAATTCTTGCAAAAAGGGTGTAAACGGTGTTGCAAACAGGTTCGCCGGTGAGCGGGTCGAGTACTCCAAGGTTAGGTGGTAGATTTGGTTCATGATATGGAGTACCTTCTTCCCTTTTCCATAGGGTGAGTATGTTGCGAACCCACCCCCATTTTCTTTAGTAATCATGGTAGTTGATTGGTTGGTGTGCTCCTGTCACGCTGTCTTCGGAGTCAGAGGAACTTGGTCGATTCGTAGAGGCCATCTTACGCGATCTCAGGAAAAATTTTTGGTATGAAGAGTATAGTACAGCAATTGATAGTTGGAGGGTATTCTCAATGCATAATTTGCATTGATATATATAGTACCAGGATCCCTTAAATTAAGGAGAAATTTACGAGAGATATCAGGCAAGGTCTACAGTAACAGATACGCTAAGATATGAATTGTCCGATACGCTAAGATATGAATTTTGTCTATACACTATTCATGCAGTCAATGCAGTAAAACATGTCTAGACTAAGAATAATGAGTAAGTAATTTCCTAATGATGATAAGCAGATGATTTTTGACAAAAATGATAAGCAAAACTTTTGACATGCAGACACGGTCGAAGTCCAGACTCACTAATGCATTCTAAGGACTATCAGTTAGACATACTAATGCAAGACCTGGTTCGCTAAGACCACCGCTCTGATACCAACTGTAGAGACCCGTCCTAATCCATCCAAACGAAGTCCATATCGATTATAAACGATTCACAATAGTTGATTACATCGCGAGGTACTTGACCTCTATATGATATATTTTACAAATATTGCATTCGTTTTCGAAAAGACAATCTTTCATTACAATGAAAGTTGACGGCATGCATACCATTTTATAATATATCTAGCTATAAATAATTTAATAATAATCTTGATGAGCTCAATGACTCGAATGCAACGTCTTTTGAAATATGTCATGAATGACTCCAAGTAATATCTTTAAAATGAGCAATTACACAGCGGAAGATTTCTTTCGTACCTGAGAATAAACATGCTTTCAAGTGTCAACCAAAAGGTTGGTGAGTTCATTAGTTTAACATAAATAATCATTTCTATTATTTTAATAGACCACAAGATTTCGTTTTCAGTTCTCATAAATATACGTCCCATGCATAGAGACAAAAATATCATTCATATGGATTGAACACCTGGTAACCGACATTAACAATATGCATATAAGAATATCCCGATCATTCCGGGATCCTCCTTCGGACATGATATAAATTTCAAAGTACTAAAGCATCCGGTACTTTGGATGGGGCTTGTTGGGCCCGATAGATCTATCTTTAGAGTTCGCGTCAATTAGGGTGTCTGTTCCCTAATTCTTAGATTACCAGACTTAATAAAAAGGGGCATATTCGATTTCGATCATTCAACCATATAATGTAGTTTTGATTACTTGTGTCTATTTCGTAAAAACATTTATAAAAATTGCGCATGTATTCTCAGCCCAAAAATATAAAGGGTAAAAAGGTAAATGAAACTCACCTAATGTATTTTGTAGTAAAAATACATATGACTATATTGAACAATGCAGGGTTAGCCTCGGATTCACGAACCTATATCCAGTATATATATTAACATCAAATAGTAATCGAACAAATTTATATATAAATGTTATCTTAATAAATTATGTGTTTCATTAATAACTTAATTAAATATATTTATTTATATATATACTAGATAGATAATTTGTATTTATAATAAAATATCAATGTAGTTAAGTTATATGTACTAAATATATTTTCCTTATATATATAACATTTATTTAGCAAATTAATAATAATAACTTAATAGTGATACTGAAAATACTAATTTTTATAATAATAATAATAATAATAATAATAATAATAATAATGTTAATACTAATAATAATAATCTTGATGGTAATAATAATAATGTATTTATTGTAATTATATTAAATTTACATATATATGATAATCATACATATAGTTAATCTATGATCATGACTTAGTTATTATTATTTTTAACCTACATACAAAATTATATTTTAATTAAGATTTATAATAACTTATATCATAATCGTATTTTACTAACTTCTCATCTATATAAATATCATAATACTTTCTTGAGGATAATAATAATTACCATGGTAATAATATTAATACTAATAATAATAATAATAATAATCAAAGAAATAATTACCTTAAAGAGGAAGAGCTTAAAAAAATAAGCTGCTGCGAATGGGACTCGAACCTAGGACCTCTGGCTTAACCATCACAACACCAAACCATTACGATGTTGATACATTTCTGATTAAGTTTACTACATAAATATATATGAGCCGTATTTGTCTGTTTCCTTTTCTTCTCTTTCACTTAAATTCAATCGATCCAACCTCATTTCCTTTTCTTATACGTATATCATATATACAACCCTAACATGTCTCGGTCCATTTTCTGGTCAGCCCAACAGAAAAACTAATTGGGTCACGGCCCAATAAACCCACACTTCTATGACAGCTTTAAAAGGAAAAAAAAACTTGCAGAGTTCTGGTTTCGAACCCCTGACCTCCTGTCTAGCAACCCACTACCAAACCAATGAACTATTCTAACTTTTCCTGTTCTAATACACAACATAATCATATATAATCCATTTTAAACTGTATCTATTTCTTCTAAATCAAAACCCAGAACTATTTATTATCTTTCTTACATATCATCTTCATCAATATGTTATTATTATTAACATGAAGTGTTCATTATCATCATAATAAACCACCATAATAACATCATCGAGTCATCATTATAATCGAATCATTTTCATAATTATCGTTCTTATTCGCTATCATATATCCTTATAAAAATCATAATTATTTCTAATCTCATTTATATATTATCACTATATCGAAATCATGTTATTGTTTAGCGATTACCATCTTCATAATCAATATCTAATTCACCTCGTTATCACAGTAATAACATAACGACAACATGATCTTATCATACCCTCATCTTTTTCTGTTACCTTAAATACATGTACCGTTTGCCTTGACAGGCACCGAAGTAGGAGTACACTCACACCATTAGCATATCATCATTAATCAGAAAATAAGAATAAGGTATCGCTGTAGTAGCCGTAATAAAAGTATTGGCGGTTTCGTTTGAACCCAAAAGAAAAGGAACACATATGGCGTATTAGCATATAAAAGAGAAGATGTTTAGTGGTGATTAAGATGGGTTTGTGGTGGTTGCATTTTTCAACAACCGAAATGAAACAGAATAGGAGACGATTAACAATATGATGGTGGTTCGTGATGATCAAACTACAATCAAAAGGTTAGCTGCACATCGAGGAATCTAGGTTTTGTTGCAGGTGGTTTTTACGAAGAAAGAGAAGAATAAAGTGGAGAGAGAGGAGAGATGACGGATGGGGGTGGATTGGGGTGGTGAAGGGTGGTTGCCGGCGGTGATGAGTGGCCGTGAGGTAAGTTGAGTTTGAGAGTGAGGATGAAGAAATGTGATGGGTTTCATAATATGTAAGTATATGTATAAATGTGTTTATGTATATATATTATAGATTAGGATAAGGAACATAAATAGTACTCCTAAAATAATTCATATACACTCACGCACATAATATCCTGCCGACACTTTAACACGGGTATCATATCGTGGTCCATTGCTAAATATTTAATACATAAAAGTGTTCCTAAAAATCCCCAAATTTTTAGATTAAATATATTTAATTAATTCACTCATTAACTGTTTAAAACCTGATCAAAAAGGTTCGATAATTATTTATTTTCTGTTTCAATTTATATGTACAGAGTACTAATATTTAAAATTAAAAAGGTAAAAATACTTTTAACAAATCTAAAATCTTCGTAATCAATTTACAGTTCAGCTTTTATTTTAATCCAACATAAACTTATATTAAATCTATATGAACGTTAACGAAATGACAACCGAGTATTACAGACATTTACTAATTAAGTTCGAAATCATTTATATTCCTTTTCTATATATAAACAGTTTTCAAATAACAAAGTTAAATACTAAAACAATTATATTATATATTTTTAAACAAATAGATCTAATATAACTTTATATATTTACAAGTAATATTTATTTACATAATAATACATATATCTATATATTTTATAGTTTCCATTAATCGCATTTTATTTTATTTATTTTACAATATAAATCCTAATAATAATACTATATAATATTCTAAATTATATTTCAAATTATAAATACCTATTTAATATATATATATATATATATATATATATATATATATATATATATATATATATATATATATATATATATATATATATATATATATATATATATATATATATATATATATATATATATATATATATATATGTATATGTATGTTATCTATTTACAAATAGTTGTTCGTGAATCATCGAGAATGGTCAAAAGTCAAACGAATATATGAAACAGTTCGAAATATTTGTGACTCAACATTACAGATTTTGCTTATCGTGTCGAAAATATATAAAGATTAAGTTTAAATTTGGTCGAAAATTCCCGGGTCATCACAATGTCAAACTTCCCAGAGTGGTGTCTTAACACCGCGACTACCCCACCCATCACGATAATGTGGTGTCTTAACACTGTGACGCCCCGTACAAAACCATCATGTACGAATAGTCAACAACAGGTCCATTACACGGTATAATACTATTTTAAATCAAGTTTTTCATTCATAAAAAGGCAACGTTTTACAAAAGATAACGTGACACAAAGGTCGTTACAAAGCCATTATTCAAAATAACATAAGTTGCGAATGCAAAATAAAAGTTCCATGATTGAGACATCTCTAAGTAATGCAGCGGAAGTCTAACACAACGAGTCTGTAACAGCAAGTCTATAACAACAAGACAGCAAGTCTAACAGCGGAAGCAACAACGTCTAAGCACCTGAGAACTACATGCTTAAACGGTCAACACGAATGTTGGTAAGCTATAGTTTGTTTGTATTCAGTAATGTAATGTAGACCACGAGATTTCATATTCAAAACAGTATGAAAAGTATATGCTTAACCGTGGGCACCCGGTAACTAACTTAACGTAATAATACCCCCTAAAAGTACACTTGGCGAGTGCGTATGTTCTCGAAGTATTAAACACCCGTTAAATGCTAGCGCGACTAGCCCGAGTGGGGATGTTAAACTCTATGGATCCATATCTAATATTCGCGTTCACCAGTTCAAAAACCAATGATTAAACGTTACCGTGCTAAGGGGAATCTTTGTGCTGTTATATCACCCACACATATATAAAGTTTAAGTACTCATGTATAGTATGTAAAAGATAAAAATCGCATGTATTCTCAGTCCCAAAAATAGTTAGAGTAAAAAGGGAAGCTATAACTCACAGTGAAGTTGCGGTAAAGTCGATATGAAAAGTATGCAGGTAGTAAGTCGGTCCGAAAGGTCGTCAACCTAAGTCAAAGGTCACTAAGTCAGTATATTGTCCCCAAAAGTTTAAAAGTGAATAAATTAAGTCTTAAGTATCATCATCATCATCATCATCATCATCATCCGCAAAAGCTAAAGTAAGTTTTCAACAAGAATAGAGATCGAAACAAAAGGCTGACTTTGGACTGCTGCTCTGACATCTATACAAACCGAAAAGATGCTTGGTCAGTGGAAAAGGCTCCATATGTGAGTCCTTTAACTGCTATCCAATTTTCAGATCCTAACTCGATGTTGTTTGACCGTGGCGACGGTTCAAGCGCGAGTAGGTCAGAATTTTCAGCACGTCGTTATAACGGCGTAGTGACTTTCGAAAGGCTATAAATCCTAAACCGTGTATCGGATTTAGGCGAGTCCTAAATGAAAAGTCATCTACTCGAATCGAACTATCTGAAAATCAATTTTCTATAAGTCCCAGGAGTCTGATTAGACCCCTAAAAACATCAAACTAGTGCTCTGGTGGGTTTCTTGGTGCTTGATGCTCATCACAGTTCTCATCCTTGATGCGTGTAAGCTTCAAGTGTAAACTCTTTGATGTTTTAGCATCACTTTGACCAAGTTTCAACCATAAACACACAACTAAGAGTAAAAGTTAACATTCTACAAGTTTTGAACATCAAGGTTGTCTCTTTATTGCATAAACACAATAAAGCTTCAACCTTTGTCCTTTTGACATAAGTTTATGCACCTTCATCATATGAGATGATGAAGACTTGATTTTTATCACCATAAAAATCATAAAAAGGTTCCAAGCAACTGAGATCTACAATAATAACTTAGATCTTTAAATATTAAGAAACCCTAAGCTAGAAAACTTGGATCTTTTCAAGATTAATGAGACCATAAGCTAGAAAGCTAAGATCTAGTAAAAGTAATGAGACCATAAGCTAAAAAGCTAAGATCTTTAACAAAATAATGAAACCCTAAGCTAGAAAGCTTGGATCTTTAATGTTCTTGAAGATCCTTAAAGCAAAAGGCTAGATCTTCAAGTTTCATGAAGATCATAAACACAAGTTTTGATCTTCTTTACAAAATAAAGGGATCATAAGCTAGAAAACTTAGATCCAACAAAGTAATGAAGATTCAAAGCTAGAAAGCTTGAATCTTTCATGTTCTTGAAGGATTCAAATCAAAGTTTGAATCTTCAAGATATAACAAGATCAAGAAGCTAAAAAGCTTGATCCTTGTATGATGATGAGGATGTCGATGCTATGAAGAAGAAAAGAAGAAGAAGAAAATTTAAAACTTACACTTTTTTGAGTGAGAAAGACTAGAGAGAGAATTAGAGAGTAAGTGTGTGTAAAATGTGAATGAGATCAAGTGTAAAATGGGTGAGATTTGCTTGGTATTTATAGTGGGATGTGGTGGTGGTAGTCGTGGGTTTTAGGGGGGACAAGGAGGACACCTTTTTGCTTTTTGGTTAGTGGTGGTCTAAAGGTGGTGCTAGTTGTTAGGATCTCATGCAACATTTGTGATTATGGTTAACAAAAATGCTAGTATGTTCCCTCTTATAAATGGGTTTTTGTCTTACATTTATATGGGTCATAAACTTATTAAAATTGGGCTAATTAAATAGTCCATTAGCTAGAGTAGGGTGAACTAAAGTCCAACAAGGTAGAAAGTCCAACAAGACTAACTAGTGAGCATAAGTAAATTACTAAGCGTAATTAAGCAACCAAAAACCCAAGTAATTGTTATTAGGAAATAACAATTAGTATTACGTAGTCGTAATATTCCAATTACGACAAAAGTTAAATGTGTACCAAAACACATAGCTCGTTCTAAACGTCAAGTGACACTAACTGTCATAAAAGCATTCGAGGATCAAGTTAAGTAACTAAGTACTTAATGGCACGTTGTATGGTATGAACGAAAGTAATTAATCATGAAATGAGATCCCAAAATATAAACCAACACAGTACGCACAAATACGCAATTTTGAAGAAAGTAACAAGCACAAAAGTAAGTCAAAAAAGTCGGGTCGTTACATTACCTACCTGTTAATGAAAATTTTGTCCCAAAATTTTAAGCTGAGGTAGACAGTATAGTTGTGAAGAGGTGAGGATACTTATGCATCATCTGATCATCTCGTTCCCAAGTAAAATCGGGTCCTCATTTAGCATTCCAACGGACTCGGACGATTGGAATCTTGTTGCATTTCAAGGTTTTAACCTCACGGTCCATAATTTCAATAGGTTCTTCCACAAAGTGGAGTTTGTCATCAATCCTAAGCTCCTCAAGTAGTATGACTAGTTCTGGTTCAGCAAGACATTTCTTTAGATTCGACACGTGGAAAGTGGGATGAACTGCACTCAACTGAGTCGGAAGATCCAAACGGTAAGCAACGGGTCCAACACTCTCCAAGACTTCAAAAGGACCAATATATCGCGGATTTAGCTTCCCACGCTTTCCGAAACAGATTACACCTTTCCAAGGTGTGACTTTTAACATTACTCGGTCACCTATTTGGAATTCGCGATCTTTACGCTTATGGTCGGCATAGCTCTTTTGATGATCACAGGCCGCCTTGAGCCTTTCTTGAATTTGGACAATCTTCTCGGTTGTTTCATGGACGAGTTTGGGTCTGTTGATTTGATTTTCACCTACTTCGGCCTAACAGATAGGAGAACGACATCTGCGGCCATACATGGCTTCAAAAGGTGCGACTTTAATGCTCGCGTGATAGCTATTGTTGTAAGAGAATTCGGCCAGCGGCAAATGCTTTTCCTAAGCCTTTCTGAAATCAATTACACAAGCACGCAACATGTCCTCCAGGGTTTGAATCGTGCGTTCACTCTATTCGTCGGTTTCCGGGTGATACGCAGTGCTCATATCTAAACGTGTTCCCGAAGCTTCTTGCAAAGAACGCCAAAATCTAGAAGCGAAACGGGCGTCTCGGTCTGAAATAATCGATAAGGGTACATCGTGTCGAGATACAACTTCCTTTATGTATAGTTGCACGAGTTTCTCCATCGTATCAGTTTCCTTCATGGCTAGGAAGTGTGCAGATTTGGTAAGATGGTCAACGATAACCCAGATGGTATCATAACCTCCTACCATCTTCGGTAGCTTCGTGATGAAGTCTATTATTATTCCTTTCCACTTCCATTACGGGATTTCGGGTTGCTGAAGTAACTCGGATGGCCTCTGATATTCGGCTTTGATCTTATAACAATTTAAACACTTTCCGACGTAAGTCGCAACATCCTTCTTGAGGTTTGGCCACCAATATTAAACCTTGAAGTCGTGGTACATCTTACCAGCTCCTGGATGAATCGAATACCTTGACTTGTGAGCTTCATCTAGAATAAGGCTTCGTAAATCTCCATAACTGGGCACCCAGATTCTTACGGCAAAATATCGGAGTCCAGTCTCCTTGACCTCGAATCGAGAGACGAGAATGTTCAAGTGCTCTTGAGCAATATTCTCCTCCTCGAGAGCCTCATCTTGAGCTACACGGATTTGGCTATTGAGATTTTTGTGGATGGTGATGTTTAGAGCTCAGACACGAAGAGGTACCATTCTCTCCTTTCGGCTCAAGGCATCGGCTACAACATTTGCCTTGCCAGGGTGGTAGCGAAGTTCACAATCATAGTCATTCAACATCTCGATCCATCGACGCTGTCTCATATATTCAGTTGCTTCTGATCAAAGATGTGTTGGAGGCTTTTGTGGTCGGGTGAAGATAGTGCTCTTGGTTCCATACAGATAGTGTCTCCATAGTTTGAGTGCAAAGACAACGGCTCCTAGCTCGAGATCGTGAGTCGTGTAGTTTCGCTCGTGAATCTTCAGTTGTCGGGAGGAGTAAGCAATAACCTTCTTCCGTTGCATTAATACACACCCAAAACCTTATCAGGAGGCATCGCAATACACAATGAAGTCATCACTGCTTTATGAAAGGGACAGAATAGGAGCGGTGGTTAACTTCTGCTTCATGGTTTGGAATGCCGACTCTTGCTCGTTTTCCCAAACAAACTTCTTCCCTTTGTCAGTTAATGCGGTCAAAGGACACGCAATCAAATAGAAACCTTCGATGAATCTACGATAATAACCGGTGAGGCCTAAAAATTGGCAGATATGAGTAGGAGTAGTAGGGGTTTCCTACTTGCTGATGGTTTCGATCTTTGCGGGATCGACTTTGATACCCTGATCGCTCACAATATGACCAAGAAATTGGACTTCCTTCAACCAAAATTCACACTTGGAGAATTTGGCATAGAGTTGCTCTTATCTCAAGAGTTCAAGCATGAGTCGAAGATGTTGCTCATGTTCTTCTTCGGAATAGATTAGGATATCATCTATGAAGACGATAACGAATTTGTCCAGGTACGGCTTGCATACGCGATTTATGAGATCCATAAACACGGCAGGTGCATTGGTTAAACCGAATGGTATCACCAGAAACTCATAGTGACCATAACGAGTTCGGAACACAGTCTTCAGCACATAGCTCTCCTTCACCCTCAACTGGTGATAACCTGATCGTAAATCAATCTTGGAGTAAACGCTGGATCCTTGCAGCTGATCGAAAATATCGTCAATTCTAGGAAGGGGATACCAATTCTTGATCGTCAACTTGTTCAATTCCCGATAATCGATACACATGCGGAAAGATCCGTCCTTCTTCTTCACGAATAAAACAGGTGCACCCCAACGCGATGAACTCGGTCGGATAAATTCACGGTCTAGCAGTTCCTGCAGTTGACTCTGCAACTCTTGCAGTTCAGAAGGTGCAAGTCGACAAGGTGCGTGAGCTACAGGTGCAGCTCCTGGCACTAAATCAATCTGAAATTCCACTGATCGCGGCGGGGGTAATCCTGGCAACTCTTCTGGAAAGACGTCGGGAAATTCGTTCACAATTCGCACATCATCCACGCTTTTCACCTCAGTTTCTAACTTCTTCACATGCGACAAAATAGCAAAACGCCCCTTTTTCATAACCTTTTGTGCCTTCATGCAACAAATAAGGTTCAGCTTCGGGCTACATCTCTCTCCGTAAACAATTAGCGGCTCACCAGTCTCGCGAGGTATACGGAGAATCTTCTCTCCACAGATAACTTCTGCTCTCACTTTGGACAACCAGTCCATACCGACTATCACATCAAAACTCCCTAACTTAATGGGTATCAAATCAATCTCAAAATCCACACCAGCTAAGTTTATGATACCTCCTCGGCCAATTTGGTCAACTTTCTCTTGTTTCCCATTGGCCACCTCAATAAGTATACTCTCATCCAAAGGCACTAACGACCAATCTATCTTAGAGCAAAAGTGTCTACATACATAACTCCTATCGGTACCGGTATCAAATAGGACAGAAGCTAATAGTTTATTGATAGTGAATGTACCTGTAACTAATTCAGGATCCTCGCGGGCATCTATGGCGTTCATGTTGAAGACTCTTCCACGTGCTGGGCCGCCATCCTTCTTCTTGTTAAGACATTCATTCTTGAAGTAGCCCTGCTGACTGCACTTAACACACTTCCTTGGTCCATTTGGGTTTGTCCTCATAGCTGGGGCGTTGATCTTACAATCTCTGTCGATGTGTCCAGTCCTTTTATACTTCTCACACACTACGTTGCAGTATCCAGTGTGATGCTTGTAGCATCTCTTACACTGAGGAAGGGTACCTTTGTAGTTAGGGTTAGAGCTAGGGTTCGGGTTAAGGTTGGGTTTTGATCAAAACATTTTCCCTTATTTTCGTCCCACTTACGTTTCCCATTACTAGCTCCCGATTCTAATTTCGCCTTCTCTGGCTCTTGGCAGGTAATTTGATTCATCAGGGTGTGCGCCATGGTCATAGCTTCCGGGACATTTGCTGGTTTCGAAGAAGTGACATTTCCCTGAATGTCCTTGAGGAGTCCCCACAAATACCTCTCCATCCGTTTGTACTCTGGAGTAACCATTGTGGGGCACATTAAAGCTAGCTCAAAGTACATTCGGTTATAGCCATCAAGGTTAGTTCCTAAAAATTTCAGTTCCCAAAACTCCGCTTCCATTTTCTGAATTTCGGTTCTGGGGCAGTACTCCTCGATCATAGCCCTCTTAAACTCCTCCCATGGTGTAGCATAAGCTTCGTCAATTCCCTGAGCCTAGGCAAACGTATTCCACGAAGTCAAAGCGCCATCCGACAAAGTGCAGGATGCGAACTTAGTCTTATTCCCTTCGGAGCAGTTACTCACACGGAACACAGATTCCAACTTCTCAAACCATCTCGTCAGCCCAACTGGCCCTTCTGTTCCACTGAAATTGTGAGGCTTACAACTCTGAAATTCCTTGAAAGTGCACCCATTCTGGATGTTCTGGTTAGCCGGTGGGGCTTGGGGGTTGGCATTCGCCATAGCTGCGGCTACTCGAGCGGCTATCATCTCCTCAATCTGTGCTGCTGTGGGCATTTCCCTTAGACCTCTTCCATTAGCCATCGATCTTTCAAACAAAAATTTCGACTTAAGTCAAAATCCATTAACCAACAATGTCACGGCATACGATAAACAACATGGAAACAACACAGTACACGATAACTAAGCATGGCAAACAAGCAACAGATAGCACAAAAGCCAACATGTAATAAAATATCGTACAATAAATCAACAACAGTAATTTCATTCATAGTAAGAAAATTGCATACAACAGCATAAGGTTCGTACAATACATAAATTAAAAACAGGAAACTACAAACGGAATACATAAAGAGATCTAATACAACAGTCCTAGGGCGAGGGTAGGTAATTGATGTCCATCAGGAGGGTCATCTGGTCCTCGAGCTCAGTTACCCGAGCACGGAGGACATGCACTTCTCTCGTTAGTTCTTCGACGGTGGGTGGTGTCGGTGGTGCAGATGGTGCAGGTAGTGCCGGTGGTGCAGATGGTCCAGATGGTTCGGATGTGGTACTAGAAGTAGACGGCATAGTGTGGGCGACCTTACGCACAAATGGATCGGCAGGATACGGTATAACCCTCTTACGGGCGGTGACCCTAACCAATTGTCCATGTGCATTCATGAACGGCTTACCTCCATTAACCCCTGGAATAACAGTACCATCGAAGAGGTACCGCTTCTTTGGTAGGGTAGAGGGTGGCTGCACGGGCTCCTCCTCGGGGTCCCCCTCAGAATCCTCCTCGGGATCCTCCTCGCTGGTGTCATCGGATGATGATCCATCTGAATCATCGGAAGGTAGTGCAGGTACATCACGGGCGGGAGAAAGCGTCTGGTCGGTGGTCATAAGTCGATATCTGCCAGGTGTAATCGGTACGACACGTCCGTCAGCGGTGCGTCTAGCCCAATGTCCATGCTCATTACGAAAGGGACCGTCTCTGTTTCCCCCAGGGATCACAGTACCACCGGAATGGTGATGTGGCCCCGGGAGTCTAGGGCTGGGTGGTGCTGGAATCTCCTCGGGATCCTCGTCTCCGTCTGAGATGTCCATCAGGTCAAGCGCATGTCTACTATCTCCAGAAGACGAATCGTCAGAGTCGTCGGAGGATAGCGGTGAGTCAGCGACAATAGTAGGTGAGGTAATAGACGTATCTGAGTCACTCTCAAAGTCAAAGGTCATGGGAGGCATGTCTGACATCTGAATAAGGAAAAATAACTTTTTCCATGTCAGTAAGACATATAGCAAGCACGTAATTAGGCACTACAGCATCCTAGCAGTACATAGCATGGCAATCGTAACAGTATCAAAAAAAAGTAACATGCAATAAAAGGCAGATAGTAGCATGCAGTAGCGAGAAAATAGCAGCATACAGCAAGTTCACATAGCAGTAAAGGTAAGCAGTAGCATGCAGTAGTAGTAAGCAGTAACAAGTAAACGAGCAAGTTGTAGATTAGTCCTATTAGCGAATCCTACTCGGCTCGGTCAAGACTCACTAATGCAACCTAATTCCCTACAACCAATGCTCTGATACCAAATGTGACGCCCCGTACAAAACCATCATGTACGAATCATCAACAACAGGTCCATTACACGGTATAATGCTACATGCTGTTTTAAATCAAGTTTTGCATTCATAAAAAGGCAACGTTTTACAAAAGATAATGTGACACAAAGGTCGTTACAAAGCCATTATTCAAAATAACATAAGTTGTGAATGCAAAATAAAAGTTCCATGATTGAGACATCTCTAAGTAATGCAGCGGAAGTCTAACACAACGAGTCTGTAACAACAAGTCTATAACAACAAGACAGCAAGTCTAACAGCGGAAGCAACAACGTCTAAGCACCTGAGAAATACACGCTTAAAAGGTCAACACGAATGTTGGTGAGCTATAGTTTGTTTGTATTCAGTAATGTAATGTAGACCACGAGATTTCGTATTCAAAACAGTATGAAAAGTATATGCTTAACCGTGGGCACCCGGTAACTAACTTAACGTAATAATACCCCTAAAAGTACAATTGGCGAGTGCATATGTTCTAGAAGTATTAAACACCCGTTAAATGCTAGTGCGACTAGCCCGAGTGGGAATGTCAAACCCTATGGATCCATATCTAATATTCGCGTTCACCAGTTCAAAAATTAATGATTAAACTTTACCGTGCTAAGGGGAATCTTTGTGCCGTTATATCACCCACACATATATGAAGTTTAAGTACATGTGTCTAGTATGTAAAACATAAAAAGTGCATGTATTCTCAGTCCCAAAAATAGTTAGAGTAAAAAGGAAAGCTATAACTCACAGTGAATGTGCGGTAAAGTTGATATGAAAAGTATGCAGGTAGTAAGTCGGTCCGAAAGGTCGTCAACCTAAGTCAAAGGTCACTAAGTCAGTATATTGTCCCCAAAAGTTTAAAAGTGAATAAATTAAGTCTTAAGTATCATCATCATCATCATCATCATCCGTAAAAGCTAAAGTAAGTTTTCAACAAGAATAGAGATCAAAACAGAAGGCTGACTTTGGACAGCTGCTCTGACCTCTATACAAACCAAAAAGACGCTTGGTTAGTAGCCAAGGCTCCATATGTGAGTCCTTTAACCGCTATCCAATTTTCAGATCCTAACACGATGTTGTTTGACCGTGGTGACGGTTCAAGCGCGAGTAGGTCAGAATTTTTAGCACGTCGTTATAACGGTGTAGTGACTTTCGGAAGGCTATAAATCCTAAACCGTATATCGGATTTAGGCTAGTACTAAACGAAAAGTCATCTAATTGAATTGAACTATCTGAAAATCAATTTTCCAGAAGTCCCAGGAGTCTAATCAGACCCTGAAAAATAGCAAACAAGTGCTCCAGTGGGTTTCTTGGTGCTTGATGCTCATCACGGTTCTCATCCTTGATGCGTGTAAGCTTCAAGTGTACAGCTCTTTGATGTTTTAGCATCACTTTGATCAAGTTTCGACCATCAACACACAACTAACAGTAAAAGTTAACATTCTACAAGTTTTGAACATCAAGGTTGTCTCTTTATTGCATAAACACAATAAAGCTTCAACCTTTGTCCTTTTGACACAAGTTTATGCACCTTCATCATATGAGATGATGAAGACTTGATTTTTATCACCATAAAAATAACAAAAAGGTTCCAATAAAGTGAGATCTACAATAATAACTTAGATCTTCAAATATTAAGAAACCCTAAGCTAGAAAGCTTGGATCTTTACAAGATTAATGAGACCATAAGCTAGAAAGCTAAGATCTAGTAAAAGTAATGAGACCATAAGCTAAAAAGCTAAGATCTTTAACAAAATAATAAAACCCCAAGCTAGAAAGCTTGTATCTTTAATGTTCTTGAAGATCCTTAAAGCAAAAGGCTAGATCTTCAAGTTTCATGAAGATCATAAACACAAGTTTTGATCTTTTTAACAAAATTAAGGGATCATAAGCTAGAAAACTTAGATCTAACAAAGTAATGAAGATTCAAAGCTAGAATGCTTGAGTCTTTCATGTTCTTGAAGGATTCAAATCAAAGTTTGAATCTTCAAGATATAACAAGATCAAGAAGCTAAAAAGCTTGATCCTTGTATGATGATGATGATGTCGATGCTATGAAAAAGAAAAGAAGAAGAAGAAAATTTAAAACTTACACTTTTTAGAGTGAGAAAGACTAGAGAGAATTAGAGAGTAAGTGTGTGTAAAATATGAATGAGATCAAGTGTAAAATGGGTGAGATTTACTTGGTATTTATAGTGGGATGGGGTGGTAGTAGTCGTGGGTTTTGGGGGGGATAAATGGGACACCTTTTTGCTTTTTGGTTAGTGGTGGTCTAAAGGTGGTGCTAGTTGTTAGGATCTCATGCAACATTTGTGATTATGGTTAACAAAAATGCTAGTATGTTCCCTCTTATAAATGGGTTTTTGTCTTACATTTATATAGGTTATAAACTTATTAAAATTAGGGTAATTAAATAGTCCATTAGCTAGAGTAGGGTGGGCTAAAGTCCAACAAGGTAGAAAGTCCAACAAGACTAACTAGTGAGCATAAGTAAATTACTAAGCATAATTAAGCAACCAAAAACCCAAGTAATTGTTATTAGGAAATAACAATTAGTATTACGGAGTCGTAATATTCCAATTACGACAAAAGTTAAACGTGTACCAAAACACATAGCTCGTTCTAAACATCAAGTGACACTAACGGTCATAAAAGCATTCGAGGATCAAGTTAAGTAACTAAGTAATTAATGACACGTTGTATGGTATGAACGCAAGTAATTAATTATGAAATGAGATCCCAGAATATAAACCAACACAGTACGCACAAATACTGTAACATCCCGCCTTTTTCCGTTTACTTTTTGTTTATTTATTTAAAGTCCGTTATAGAATTATAACATCTTCCGTTAATACGCGTTTTAAAATATTTCGTTTAGGTAACCCGTTTGGTTAATACACGCACCCGCTTCAAACTTGAGGGACCAATGTTGTTATTTGACCAAACACATGACTAGGTCAAAGAGTCAACATCCATCTCCTCCATTCATTATCCATTTCCTTTTTCTTAATACTTTCATCTTTTCTCTCAAAACTCCAAATCAAAGATTCATCATCCGTTTTCAATCTAGCAATCAAATATCAAAACAAATTACATATTTGGAATCCTTGCATCTTCCTCTTCAATTCTATATCGATTTCATCAAGTTTGGGTAACTTTCTAAAATCACTAGATTTTGTGTTCTTGATGTTTTTAACTTATATAAGTGTTAATTAGTGTCTTTGGCTCTAGTCTAACATAAATATATGATTTGTATGCTTGTTCTTGTCATTTTGATGTAACTAGCTTAAACTTGAAATGGGTGTGCTTAATCTTGAGTTTTGGTGGATCATATGTTGTTAGATGTTAAAAGTGCATGTATTAAATGTGTTGCTAGCATCACTAGCTTCAATTTGGTATGTAAGTTGACTTGGAAAAGCCTCATTGAATGATTATTGATTTTGTGATTTTGGGTTAGGGTTTGATAGAAGTAAAATGGAATGTAAATGCATTGAATGCTTTGAAAGGTTAATTGTAAGTGTTTATTAGCATTGTATGCATGATTACCTACAAAATGGCGTATTATATGTGTGCATTTAATTCCCGAATCATCAAAGTGCATTTATGAACTTGAAAGCATTTATGGTGGGCATTTAATGAGCTTTCAACTTGGAATTGATTATTGTAAATGATGATTTTGGTTGATGACATGTGTTTAGTTGTGATCCTCGTTAAATTACCTTTCCAACGGTGTATGGCATGCATTTCAAATGTTTTTGGTTCATGAGTTATGTTTGTTTGATGTTTGGTTCGAGACTTAACAAAATTTCAGCAAACGGCACCTTTAAGGTAGTAATGCGCGCCGCGCAATTTGGAGGATGCAGATGCTTGACCCCTGGAATTATTTCTGACCTGGTTTCATGCTTTAATGCACGCCGCGCACTCCTGCGCGCGCCGCGCACATCCCCTGTCCCAAATTTTTATTATTTTATTTCATTTCTTCGCTTACTCGCAACTTCGATTAATATGAGCTTTGGCCATCATGCTTATATATGATTTCTCATCATAGAAAATTTGTCGGATACCCGACTCGACCCCGTTGACTTTGGCTCGACCAAAGTTGACTTTCATTCAAACTTAACCAAATGCTTATGCGATCGTTCTAACGTACTTTTACTTGTATATTGTATGAAACTTGACAATTTGACTCACATGCTATATTAATCGAGTCGTAACGAGCCATAGGACTAATTGAACACTTTGACCGACCGTGTTTACCAATATTGATACAAACCTATTTGTTTAGGTCAAGACTAGCATTCGTTCTTGCACACATTACTTTGTGAAGTACATTTTACTATTCGTGCAACCAAGGTGAGATCATAGTCCCACCTTTTCAACAACTTTTACTTTTAAACTATGGGATGAGAAACATATACGTATCATACTTTTAAGCTTTGAACACAAGTACGAAAACAAACATTCCACAGCGAGTTAGAACAAAAAGCCTCAATTCAATTATCATTAGTTATACATGCAGGGTGTAAACGTGAACTTATGTTATGTGATCACATTGGGCTTGACGAGCCCTTATTCGGACGGTTCGCTACCGTTAGCGGATGAAATATATTTTCGAGTATAGTGTATGTTCTAACACTACGTAACAGGGTACAAAACAGTTAAGTCTTGATAATTGGGTGCTCGCGAACATACTTTTGGAATATAAACGATTTGGATAATCAACTATATTAAATCTTGTGGTTCAAAAACAACGTTACTATTACACCTATGATTTCACCAACGTTTTTCGTTGACAGTTTTCTATATGTTTTCTCAGGTCCTTGAACTCTAGGTGATACATGCTTCCGCACATAATTTTTGATACTTGCTTGGATGTCGAGTATACATGCATACGTGGAGCGTCTTTTGACTTAACTTAATTTGTGTTGCATGAGTTTCAATTGTACTTAAAACGTTGTAACATGTTTAGACTTGAACAACTTTGTAAACTTTGAAACATCTTTATAATTGAAATGAATGCGACATATTTTGGTCAAACGTTGTTTTAAAGACTTATGACCACGTAACGGGACATAAGTAGATGGCGCCGTCAATGACAATTTTGTTGGGTCGCTACAGATGGTATCAGAGCGTTGGTTGTAGGGATTTAGAGTTCATTGGTGTCAACCCCGAGTCATAGGGTACATTAGTGAATCTAGACTACAACCAGCATATAGACTTGAAATAGGAATTGCTTGACTACTTGTGCATTTATAATTGGACTCTTCGATTCATATCTAACTTTTATTTCATCTTAATCTCACGTTGTTTAATTTGATTGACACGCCACCTTGACTTAGTGAAATAATGTCGAATGCACATATGAATTAGGGTAATATAATTTCCGGGATTATGTTACGGTGACTCATGTGAACGTTCCGACATTATGACATAAAGAATTTAAGGCGAGTCAAGGAAAATTTTCTCTTTATCCTCATTCCATATCACGGTTAGTATTATTGAGAATACTAATCAATGATATTCTTGTGTTTTGAAGGAACAATGCCTCCTCGTCGTGTACCACGCAACGAAACTCCCGAACAAGCTTTTCATTGCATGATAGCCCCCGCCGTGGACGAGGCCATAGCCGGTCACTCATCCAACAATAACAATAACAACAACAACCACAACAACAACAATGGAGCCGGTAATTCAAACGAGGGATGCTCCTATAAAGATTTCATGGGATGCAAACCTCACACCTTTGATGGAACCGGGGGACCGGTTGTGGTCACCCGATGGTTTGAGCAAACGGAAGCCGTCTTTAGCATAAGCGGTTATCGGGACCAAGACAAGGTCAAGTACTCCACTCACACTTTCGCCGGTGTCGCTCTCACTTGGTGGAACACCTATGTGCAATCGGTGGGTACCGATGAAGCCCACGCCCTCTCTTAGGCCGATTTAAGGGAAAAGATGATCATCGAATATTTCCCTCGTAAAGAAACCCCAAAACTTGAACAAGAGCTAAGAACTCTAAAAGCGGTCGGAAACGATCTCAAGGCTTATAATCAACGATTTTCCGAATTAGCCTTGATGTGCCCAAACCTTGTGAACCCCGAGTCTTCAAGGGTTGAACTTTACATGGATGGTCTTCCAAAGAGCATCAACCACGGAGTAATGTCATCCAAACCCACTAATCATCAAGAAGCTTTGAATATGGCCTGCAAATTGATTAAAACGATGGATGAAGTCATAGTACCGGCACCTAAGGCCGAGGATAAATCGGGTGGCAATAAAAGAAAATGGGAAGCCACTCCATCAAGCAACTACCACAACAACACCTTCACCAAAAAGCCTTTCACCTCCGACGACAAGAAAGGTTATGTCGGGAATAAACCATTTTGCAACAAGTGCCACAAACATCATTATGGTGAATGTGGCAAGCCATTTTGCAACAAATGTCAAAGGAGCGGCCATGTGTCCAATGATTGTAGAAACGCCGCTCCCGTTGCTCAAAAGGGGCCCAATGCACCAAGACTGGGTGTTTGTTATGAATGTGGCCAACCGGGTCATTATAGGAATGCGTGCCCGAAGAAGAAAGCTAACCCCAATACACGCGGCCGAGCTTTCAACATCAACACCGAGGAAGCCTGAGATGACAATGAACTAGTCACGGGTACATTTCTTCTCAACAATTCTTATGTCTCTTGTTTATTCGATTCGGGTGCCGATAAGAGTTTTGTATCCGAGACTTTGACTCATTATTTTTTCACTCCACCATGCCCACTAGATACTAATTATACCATTGAAGTGGCCAACGGAAAACTATTGAGTGCCGACAAATTTTATCGAGGGTGTACGTTAAACTTAATGGGTAAAGAGTTTGAAATTGACTTGATACCTATAGAATTAGGGAGCTTCGATGTAATCATTGGTATAGATTGGTTAGACAAAATGAAATCTTACATCCTTTGTGATCTTAAAGCGATTCAAATTCCTATCGAGAATGGTGAACCCTTGGTTGTCTATGGCGATAAGAGTTGCACCGGGCTCAACCTCGTTTCGTTCCTTAAAGTTGAAAAATACCTTCATAAAAGTTGTTTCGCGATTCTAGCCCATGTTAAGAAAGTCGAGAGCGATGAGAAGCATATCGATGATGTGCCAATTGTTAGTGACTTTTCCGATATTTTTCCCGACGAATTGCCGGGTCTTCCACCTCATCGACCGGTTGAATTTCAAACCGATCTTATTCCGGGAGCTGCACCCGTAGCATGTGCACCGTATAGACTTGCTCCATCCGAAATGCAGGAATTGCAAAGTCAAATTCAAGAACTACTTGACCGTGGTTTTATCCAACCTAGCCATTCACCATGGGCGCTCCGATTTTATTCGTTAAGAAGAAAGATGGATCCCTACGAATGTGTATCGACTATCGTGAACTAAATAAATTAACGGTTAAGAATCGATATCCTTTTCCATGCATCGATAACCTCTTTGATCAACTACAAGGATCTCGTGTATATTCGAAAATCGATTTCCGCTCGGGTTATCACCAATTAAGGGTTAAGGGGGAAGATGTCTCCAAAACCGCTTTCCGGACTCGTTATGGTAGTTATGAATTTTTTGTAATGCCATTTGGTTTCACTAACGTACCGGCGGTATTCATGGACTTTATGAACCGCGTGTGCAAACCATACCTCGACAAATTCGTTTTCGTGTTCATCGATGATATTTTGGTCTATTCTAAAAGCGAAGAAGAACACGAACAACACCTTCGACTCGTGCTCCAACTCTTGAGACAAGAACGACTCTATGCCAAATTCTCCAAGTGTGAATTTTGGTTGAAGGAAGTTCAATTTCTTGGTCATGTTGTAAGTGATCAAGGTATTAAAGTCGATCCCGCAAAAATCGAAGCCATTAGTAAATGGGAGACTCCTACTACTCCTACTCACATTCGTCAATTCTTAGGTCTCGCCGGGTACTATCGTAGATTCATTGAAAACTTTTCTTTGGTTGCACGTCCTCTAACCGCGTTAACTCACAAAGGAAAGAAATTCCTTTGGGCGACCGAACAAGAATCCGAGTTTCAAATATTGAAGACAAAGCTAACCACCGCTCCTATCTTGTCACTTCCCGAAGGCAATGATGATTTTGGTATATTGCGATGCCTCTAAACATGGTTTTGGGTGTGTATTGATGCAACGAAAGAAAGTCATTGCTTATGCCTCTCGACAACTAAAAATTCATGAACGTAACTACACGACACATGATCTCAAACTCGGAGCCGTTGTCTTTGCACTCAAAATGTGGAGACACTATCTTTATGGAACCAAAAGTACTATCTTCACTGACCACAAAAGCCTTCAACACATCTTCGATCAAAAACAACTAAACATGAGACAACGACGGTGGATTGAAACTTTAAATGATTACGATTGCGAGCTTCGTTACCATCCCGGGAAGGCAAACGTAGTAGCCGATGAAGGTATTTCATATGCCCGAGAGACATATTAAATTAATGTGGCTAACATGTTATGATCCAAGTCGGGTCATGAGACGACCCGACCCAATCCATAGGGACGAATACAATAACATATGATAACATTGCGAGGTACTTGACCTCTATATGATACATTTTACAAACGTTGCATTTATTCTTAAAAGGCAAACTATCATTACATCAATATTTGACATTTTCGTCTAACATTTCATAATATCCAAATGACCTAATCTGTCATTTACTTATTTATATTCTCTATTGAACTCCAATGACTCGAATGCAACGTCTTTGTATCATGGCTTAAAAGGTCCCAAGTAGTATCCTTAACATGAGCTAATGCACAGCGGAAGACTTAATTCATACCTGAGAATAACATGCTTTAAAACGTCAACATAAAGTTGGTGAGATATATAGGTTTGATGCTAGCAGCGTTATAACAATGGAACACAAGATTTCATATATAAACATTTTAATAAAAATATTCTAAGTGGTTGAGCACTTGGTAACCATACTTAACATTTAATCACGTCGCATATTCCCTTTATTATGAAATCTTACTACACCGTACCAAGGTGTAGTCACGAAACGAAGTACTGTGCAACCGTTGAATACTGGTCGTCCAGTCCGGTTGGGGTTGTCAGGCCCGATAGATCTATCAACAGGATTCGCGTTTACAATACCGCTGTAAATATTAGTTACCAAGCTACAGGGAAGTATGCCAGTGGTACAACTCAACGTAGAATATATTTTTCAGTTACTTGTGTCCATAGCGTAAAACATAAAATACATGTATTCTCATCCCGAAATATTTAGAGTTTAAAAGTGGGACTATATACTCACTTTTGTCTTGAAGATATGTAATTTCGACTTGGTCTCCGATTGATATCACGAACCTATCCATATATAATATATCAATACCTTTTCTTTTTAAACAATCGTCACATATATATACTTATAATACTTTTAATACTTTTAATAATTCCTTAGTCCGTAGTTAGCAGTCCGATGTTAGTAATTCAATTTTAATGGTTCATATTTAGTTGTTTAATAAACCCCCAATGAAATAAATAAAACCCCCATCGTATATGTATTGGTCGAGATTAATCTTGACCCATGGTACCGGTGTTGTCAAATGACGTGTTGCGTACATAAAGTACCGGTGTTGTCAAATGACGTGTTGCGTACAATCATGGGATCTTATGATTAATCTTCTCGTATTGTTTACGGGTGATCCTGAACCATATAAAATTAAATTATGAGTACATATGTATAAAATATCATGTTACTTTAGGAAGATGTGATTTATTTAATTTTCTCCAATTATTTTCGTGGCTAAACTAGTCTTGGATATCCGATTTTGTTTTGGTCATAATTTCTTCGTTACAACTCCGTTTTCGTTGATTCAACTTTCCACTTCCTTGGATCGAGTCCCTCTTTAATAATATGAACTGTAAATACCTTAGTTTGTATTCGAAATCATAGGTCATAGGTCAAATTTTGGTGAAACTTATGAAGTTAATCATTTTTGTTACAAAAACATCATTTAATGACCATTTTTCTAAAAATACTTATACTATGAATTAAATCATGAAATTTTTATGTGTTAACATATTCATAAGAAATATCATTTTTCCAGAATATAAACCTCCAATTCAAAGTTCAAGATAGTTTTTAATTATCCAACCCAAAACAGCCCCCGGTTGCACTCCGACGTCATAAAAACAGTTTTTTAAGGTATTCTTTGAAAAACCAAGTTATACCTTGTTAAATTAGCATATATTTAAGTTATATTACAGGTCTTGAAGTATTTTAAAAGTTAAGTTAGAAGGATCTATTTAGTTTGCGAACAAGTTTGAAATCATTCAAACTATGTTTTTGTTGTTAAAATTGTATACCATACAATAAGATAGCTATATATATATGAATCGAATAAGGTTATGAACAAAGTTACTACCTCAAGTTACTTGGACAAGATTGCTGTAAAAGAGGAGTAAAAACCTAGAACCAAAAGAGTGATGAAATTGGATGAAAGATTGGAAGCAACTTAAGACATAAACTTGAATTGAAAGTTGTATTTTTGTAGTGTTTTTGTTGATCTTTTTATGGTGGTGTTTAAGGTGATTCTTGAGAGGATTTTTGCTGGAGTTCTTAGAGAGACATGAGGCTAGTAAGTGTGTGTGTTTAGCTAGAGAAATGATGTTCCAAAAATTGAAAATGGATGCATGTATTTATGGTGGTGTAAAAGGTGTATAAATTTGTAATTTTGTGAAAAGATCTTTTAATCATGTGAAATTGTCATACTAAATAACAAAAGTAGTTACCTTATACATAAGGCATGAACAAGGTCTGGTTGGTGGTGATTTGATGTGTATATACCAATAGTAAATACGTATAGAAGCTAGGTATGATACGAGTACATATACTCTAGATATACGTATAGAAATCTTGTGAAAAATGGAATGAGGATTCAAATATAGCTATCTTTTGTGAATATACTTATATTGTTTTATGTATTTAAGTCTTTAAAAGTGATTAAATACATTATATATACGATATATGTATAAACATTATAGGTCGTAAGTATTTATGTCAAATAACGTTACGTATAGTTATCGTTTTGAAAGCTTAAGTTAGTAGTTTCAAAATATACTTATAACTTATTGTTATTAATACAAAATGAGATATTTAAACATCCTTAAATCATGTTAAATATGTATATATACATATATATACACAAACGTATAATTAACATATATTGTATAGTTCGTGATATCATCGGTCAAACTAGACGGTTAAACGTTATGTAAAACTCTTTTCAAAATCATAAATCTCAACAATTTAGATTGCTTATCATGTTGGTAAGTTTTAATTTATGTAAATATTAATCTTATAAGTGTAAAACGATCGGAAAAATCCGGGTCGTTACAGTACCCACCCGTTAAAGAAATTTCGTCCCGAAATTTGGTAGAGGTTGTCATAAATAACAATAGGAATGTTTTCATGACGAATATGAGGTATTAATAGAGTTTTATCATTATTGGAAGATATGGATAAAACGATTCGGTCATGTGAAGCGCACGAGTGAAGCTATCACAAAAGAATGAAATGAGTGAATATAGAATTGTTTTAACCGATGTCGAGATTAGGATTGATTTCCAGAATTTAAGGGATTTAAAGAAAATCTTATGTAATAAGATTTGGTTCTTCGATGATTTAGAAAACAGGATCTCCTTTGATTTAATGCGATAATCTGTTTCGATTTCTTTGTCGGATATTTCACTATAAATCCACCTCCTTCCCTTTCTTACTTCCATACCTCACATCTCTTACTCTTCCTCCTCTAATTCATACCTTAAGGTATCCTTTAAAATGCTTCATCCCGTTCTGATTTTTGTTATACTTCTAACTTTCATATCTTTCATTCTTCTCTTTCATCTACCGCTAGAAGAATCTATTCACTTTTATGATTTTCTTGGAATTATAATGTTTCTAATTCTCCCGTGTCTTTACGTCGCCATACGTATTGATACACACGGTTTGTAGTTTCTGGGTGGTTATTGGGTTTGATATCTTTCCTTATATTTCGATGCTCCTGCTTCTGTTTTCCATAATCATTGTCATCCATAGTTAATACTCTCTCCTATTTGCTGTAATCTATACCCCAATTTCTATTTTGGGACTTTGTCCCTTCGTTTCTTCTTCCTGTCCTTGAGTCAAGCGATCAATAGTTCGAAATTCGTAGGTATAAAATTCGGAATGAACATAGCTAATGCTCTAAGAAAGGAATGGTAATGGCACGATTTTGATTTGTCAAATTACCAGAATATCCAGGAAAATAGAACTATCAAGATGATTTGTTCTTAATATGTTTCGGAATTGGATAGAATGTAAAAGTCGTGTAACATGGCACATGATGACGGTACTGTGAATCATCATATTCCATTAGAAACTTAACATGACTTACTGTAATATAATGAAGTTGATCAAGTTTCATTATATTATACTAGTTCATGCATCAGTTCCCAACACTGCTTCAGAACATTCCTATTTTAAACTTGAAGGATTTAGAAACTAACACAGTTTCCTTTATATTGTAACGCAGATATTACAGAGAGATAAATGATTTCAGATAAGGATAGTGGTGAAAATATCTTCAAAAATATTGAGGATATTTATAATGAAAGATATGATAATATCTTGGAATTTCTAATGTCGAAGGATGATGATGAAGATTGACCCGTAAGGGTTTAGATTCAGAAGCAAGGTGTTTGCTACAGAATCGTCATAATTCTTTATGTACAAGTTTAGTCCTTGTAACTTGTTCAGAGTCTCCTTCATGGTTTGTTCAATCCGGTTTTCAGTACCAATTTTCTATCGAGCGTTCCTAACACTTCCTTCTTTTATCATCAACATTTGGTCATTAAGACCTTCTACAACATGCTGCTTCGTCAGTATTTTCAAAGTTATCGGATCTGGGTCATTGGTTATCAAACCAAGATGGTTTAAGGAGAATTGTATTTTTAGATGATTAAACGCTGATGGTAATATGATGGAATATAAAAGGTTCTCCGGTAACGATGGTGAAAGAACAACGTATATATATATATCGAGATTGTAATAAGAGTAGTCTTACTGAGATATCGAAGTGGAGCTGTGACAAAATTAGTTAATTGAAAAGGAATCGCGTGATTGTTTTTGCTAATGGATGATAAGGAATTCGATGCGGATACGTTTTAACTATAACTTCGAGTTCAAAAATTTTTAGGTGCATAACTGTATGCATAAATCTTTATTCCGTAGACGAGGTGCGGCTGGTTGAACTTCTCGATCGAGATGTTTTCAAGAATCATGAAAAGTTGTGAATGCGAATTGTAATCGTCAAGATACAAATGAGGTTTAAAATAGAATCAAGTGGCAAACTTGAAGGATTGTTTAGTTTCATATGTAATAATCATCATTTTAACTCATTTTTAATTGTCCAAAGTTAGCAGTCCAATAGTCCGATTGTCCAATGGTTCAATAAATTCATATATGAACTAAATATATAATATTCGAATTACTTAATACGTATCGTGACCCATGTACTGGTCTCGGTGTCGATCACAACTCAAAGTATATATATATTTTGGAATCAACTCCGACCCTGTATAGCCAACTCCCACCTTCACATATAGAGTGTCTATGGTTGTTCCGAAATATATATATAGATGGATCAATATGATAAGTCGAAACCTTGTATACGTGTCCCGTTATTTAAAATGCGTAAAATAAATAAATATATATCATGACCCATTATACAACGCGTTGTCTCAGAATTAATCCGACGTGTTGTTGTACATGTGTCCCGACGGTATGTAAAGTACAGAAATTAAAATTGCAAGAATGTAAATTGCGCTAAATTAAATATTAATCAGTTAGCTGGGAACAGTTAGCCGGAACAGTTAGCGTGTAATCCTATCACAATTTCAATTAATTAATTCATCTGTTTCTAACAATTTTTATTTTGCCAATGTTTCTTCATTATGCCACTTGTTGGATTCGGATAGGTAAAAATCCAAATATGAAATTTAAATGGAAATGGTTAATCTGGGGTGAACGGATACGTATATCGGTAATTGTAAGTAGGATAATAAATGATCGTTGAATCAGATTCGAAGAATGTACAGTGTAACTTGTTAATGTGAATTCTAAATATTCCTTGGGTACTACCCACCCGTTAAAATATTTTCATCATTAACAGTTTGTACGAATGAAATTTTTAATTACAATATTTATGAAAATATATTTGCATATATATTTTCTTCGGAGGTAACTATGAATTTAATGAGTCAATAAAATATTCAACTCATTTGATTTATCGTTATTACTAGATTACATAATCTCCAAAACATTAGAGATTACATAATCGTCATGTCGAACGAAGAACGATACGTAAAGAAGAGGTAATCGGTGTAGAATGATATGTAGAACAAAGATCATATTCGAAGTTCAGATGATGATGTTGAGGTACGTGGTGCGGATGTGATTGTTGGTGGTGGTAATGATACGGTTGGTGTTGATGCTGATGATGTCGTTGACGTCGATGATGCTACTGGTACTGAAGATTGCGAGGTTGATGTTGTTAACGGTACTGGTTATGCTGCTGGTGCTGCTGCTGGTGTTTGTAACCTTCGCACCGTGTTCTCCAAAGCCGTCACACGAGCGCGAAGTTCGTTAATTTCTGCTAGTACACCAGGATGATTGGCGGTTGGAGTGAGCGAATGAACAAGATCCGAAATATGGGATAGGATATAATCGTGACTAGATACTCGAGAAATGAGAGAGAAAATGGTTTCTCGAACAGGTTCGCCGGTAAGTGCTTCAGGTTCGTCGCCAATGGGGCAATTCGGTGGGTGAAAGGGATCACCTTCTTCTTGTCTCCAATAATTTAGTATACTACGAACCCATCCCCAATTCATCCAGAATAGATGATGAGAAATTGGTTGATCCATTCCAGTGACGCTGCCTTCGGAGCCCAAATGGAAATCCATATCAGCGTAGCTGTCGGAGTCGGAGGAATTCGAACTGGATGCGGAGTTCATCTTGTACAGTCGGGGAAATGAATTTTTGGTTTGGAATAGATTATAGGAGTTGGGTTTGGTATTCTTCAATACATAATTTACATATGTATTTATAATACTCAAAATCCCGTGAATTACGGAGAAGCTTTGAAATTCGTCAGGCAATGTCTATAGCAACAGATACGCTAGGATACGAATTTTGTCTATACACTATCGATGCACCAAATGCAGTAAGACGTGTCTAGACTTAAGAATACTAAGCAGGCAATTCTTAAGGATGATAAGCAGATGATTTTCGACTAGATATGATAAGCAAAACTTTTGACATGTAGACACGGTCAAAGTCCAGACTCACTAATGCATCCTAACAACTACCAGTTAGACACACTAATGCAAGGCCTGGTTCGCTAAGACCAACGCTCTGATACCACATGAGACGACCCGACCCAATCCATAGGGACGAATACAATAACATATGATAACATTGCGAGGTACTTGACCTCTATATGATACATTTTACAAACGTTGCATTTATTCTTAAAAGGCAAACTATCATTACATCAATATTTGACATTTTCGTCTAACATTTCATAATATCCAAATGACCTAATCTGTCATTTACTTATTTATATTCTCTATTGAACTCCAATGACTCGAATGCAACGTCTTTGTATCATGGCTTAAAAGGTCCCAAGTAGTATCCTTAACATGAGCTAATGCACAGCGGAAGACTTAATTCATACCTGAGAATAACATGCTTTAAAACGTCAACATAAAGTTGGTGAGATATATAGGTTTGATGCTAGCAGCGTTATAACAATGGAACACAAGATTTCATATATAAACATTTTAATAAAAATATTCTAAGTGGTTGAGCACTTGGTAACCATACTTAACATTTAATCACGTCGCATATTCCCTTTATTATGAAATCTTACTACACCGTACCAAGGTGTAGTCACGAAACGAAGTACTGTGCAACCGTTGAATACTGGTCGTCCAGTCCGGTTGGGGTTGTCAGGCCCGATAGATCTATCAACAGGATTCGCGTTTACAATACCGCTGTAAATATTAGTTACCAAGCTACAGGGAAGTATGCCAGTGGTACAACTCAACGTAGAATATATTTTTCAGTTACTTGTGTCCATAGCGTAAAACATAAAATACATGTATTCTCATCCCGAAATATTTAGAGTTTAAAAGTGGGACTATATACTCACTTTTGTCTTGAAGATATGTAATTTCGACTTGGTCTCCGATTGATATCACGAACCTATCCATATATAATATATCAATACCTTTTCTTTTTAAACAATCGTCACATATATATACTTATAATACTTTTAATACTTTTAATAATTCCTTAGTCCGTAGTTAGCAGTCCGATGTTAGTAATTCAATTTTAATGGTTCATATTTAGTTGTTTAATAAACCCCCAATGAAATAAATAAAACCCCCATCGTATATGTATTGGTCGAGATTAATCTTGACCCATGGTACCGGTGTTGTCAAATGACGTGTTGCGTACATAAAGTACCGGTGTTGTCAAATGACGTGTTGCGTACAATCATGGGATCTTATGATTAATCTTCTCGTATTGTTTACGGGTGATCCTGAACCATATAAAATTAAATTATGAGTACATATGTATAAAATATCATGTTACTTTAGGAAGATGTGATTTATTTAATTTTCTCCAATTATTTTCGTGGCTAAACTAGTCTTGGATATCCGATTTTGTTTTGGTCATAATTTCTTCGTTACAACTCCGTTTTCGTTGATTCAACTTTCCACTTCCTTGGATCGAGTCCCTCTTTAATAATATGAACTGTAAATACCTTAGTTTGTATTCGAAATCATAGGTCATAGGTCAAATTTTGGTGAAACTTATGAAGTTAATCATTTTTGTTACAAAAACATCATTTAATGACCATTTTTCTAAAAATACTTATACTATGAATTAAATCATGAAATTTTTATGTGTTAACATATTCATAAGAAATATCATTTTTCCAGAATATAAACCTCCAATTCAAAGTTCAAGATAGTTTTTAATTATCCAACCCAAAACAGCCCCCGGTTGCACTCCGACGTCATAAAAACAGTTTTTTAAGGTATTCTTTGAAAAACCAAGTTATACCTTGTTAAATTAGCATATATTTAAGTTATATTACAGGTCTTGAAGTATTTTAAAAGTTAAGTTAGAAGGATCTATTTAGTTTGCGAACAAGTTTGAAATCATTCAAACTATGTTTTTGTTGTTAAAATTGTATACCATACAATAAGATAGCTATATATATATGAATCGAATAAGGTTATGAACAAAGTTACTACCTCAAGTTACTTGGACAAGATTGCTGTAAAAGAGGAGTAAAAACCTAGAACCAAAAGAGTGATGAAATTGGATGAAAGATTGGAAGCAACTTAAGACATAAACTTGAATTGAAAGTTGTATTTTTGTAGTGTTTTTGTTGATCTTTTTATGGTGGTGTTTAAGGTGATTCTTGAGAGGATTTTTGCTGGAGTTCTTAGAGAGACATGAGGCTAGTAAGTGTGTGTGTTTAGCTAGAGAAATGATGTTCCAAAAATTGAAAATGGATGCATGTATTTATGGTGGTGTAAAAGGTGTATAAATTTGTAATTTTGTGAAAAGATCTTTTAATCATGTGAAATTGTCATACTAAATAACAAAAGTAGTTACCTTATACATAAGGCATGAACAAGGTCTGGTTGGTGGTGATTTGATGTGTATATACCAATAGTAAATACGTATAGAAGCTAGGTATGATACGAGTACATATACTCTAGATATACGTATAGAAATCTTGTGAAAAATGGAATGAGGATTCAAATATAGCTATCTTTTGTGAATATACTTATATTGTTTTATGTATTTAAGTCTTTAAAAGTGATTAAATACATTATATATACGATATATGTATAAACATTATAGGTCGTAAGTATTTATGTCAAATAACGTTACGTATAGTTATCGTTTTGAAAGCTTAAGTTAGTAGTTTCAAAATATACTTATAACTTATTGTTATTAATACAAAATGAGATATTTAAACATCCTTAAATCATGTTAAATATGTATATATACATATATATACACAAACGTATAATTAACATATATTGTATAGTTCGTGATATCATCGGTCAAACTAGACGGTTAAACGTTATGTAAAACTCTTTTCAAAATCATAAATCTCAACAATTTAGATTGCTTATCATGTTGGTAAGTTTTAATTTATGTAAATATTAATCTTATAAGTGTAAAACGATCGGAAAAATCCGGGTCGTTACAGGTCATACCCAATAACAAGCTTACCGACACCTTATAAGTATTTAATCATAACGAATGGATCGTTAAATAAATACGCGACACTTGGATTTCAGAAAATCGGTTTTCTGAAATATTATTACTTGAGATAAATTATTTGGATGATTTATATATATATACATATATATATATATATATATATATATATATATATATATATATATATATATATATATATAATTATTTATGGATTTAAATAATTAAAATGTGCTATATTTTATAAAAGGTTTTATAAAATATACAAGTAACAAATAAATACATGAAGTATTTACAAGTTTATAAAAAATTGAATGGATTTTTTTTATAAACAAACATGGGCTGCATATGTGGACTCCAAGACATTAAACCCATGCTTATTCTTGTTACTTTTGAGAAGCACATTTCCTTAAGTGCATGTCTCTTGACTCTAACACAAAAACACATGCAATATACATAAAACAAGTAAGAAAAAAACTGGACAAAAGAGCTTGGGCTGCTGTTTTTCTGCCGTGAGGTTTGAAGGGAGAAAGGGAGTCCATTTTTCTTTTGGCAAGATTGTTTTCAAGTGTTGATTAAATCCTAACCAAAGTACAAGGTGTTGGTCACAAGTTTGGGGTATAATCACTTGAGGTTTCATGCTTTTGAAACTACATTCATCATCATTTCTTTGGGTTGCTGCTGTCCAAAAATCAGTGAGCAAAGAAAGAGGTTTGTAGCTTAGTTAACAAGGGTTTAAAGGTTCCAAAGTATTGCCAAGATTAAGGGTGGTGTTGGAGTACAAGAGCTTAGGGTTCTATACACTTGAAGGTTCAAGTTAGGAGCTCATTTCATCATCATCTCCTTCAAACTTTCTGCTCATTTTGAAGAACCCTCAAACTTGTTTTGAGGAGGTATAAACACTATCCTTTCTTGTTAATTAGTAAGTATTATTTCACAACTTGATCCATGGGATTTACATTTAAATGGTTGAATGATTAACAAGTTCTTAAACGGCTAAACATACTCATATTAACACGCTTCCGCAAGCTTACTAATAAATGGTTTTAAGGATATTGAAACTTGTTAAATCCCTACAATGGTATCTAGAGCCGAAGTTGTTGAAATATGCTTCGAATTGTTGTTTTAAAACCCATCAACTTTGCATTCTAAGTACATGCATGAAAGAAGAATGCAAAAATTGTTGGATTTGGGTGGGTTTATGTTTAATGCCGAATTGGTTAGGGTCCAAAAGTGGGTTTGGGCTCTTCCATTTGGTTCATATTTGGTTGCATGTTGAAGTTCACAATCTATGCCTTGACCTTGTGTTGATTGCATGCTATATTTGGTTAATTTGTTATATTCATTTGGTTTGTAATAATAATTATTCAATGGCATGTAATAATTGTTCAATTGGTTTGTAATAATTATTTCATTTGGTTATGTAATTCATTTTATATTTGGTATGTAAAATAGAATAGGTTGTAATTTCATTTTTTAGATAAAATGTATTAGGATACATATTTTGTAAAAATGAAGATACAAGGTGATGAAGACTTGAAGAACACAAGGAGCATATGGATGCAAGATTAAGTGGGAGATTTGAAATCTCCTACTTTGTATGATTAACCCTTACCCGGTGACATTTGTTTTCGGCTAAACAAATGTCCACCAAAATGGCTAGATTGTGAACATACTTGTTTTGCATGTGTGGTTGTTTGTTTGTTTATTGTATTGTATGTTTGGTTGATACAATTAATCACAAGATAACAACAAGCAAAACGACAATTTAAATGGTTAAATTAGATGTATTAATGACATGCAAAACGACAATTTAATTGGTTAAATTAAAAGCAACTAAAAACCTTAATAAATGGTTATTAAGAACAAGAAAAGGATCATATATATATAAAATGGTTTATATCAAGTAATTGGCAAATTACAAGACATGAAAATGGTTTTTCATAAGTACCATACACTAAATGCATGTTGGTGTATGGCATAAAAGTTTTCTCATACTAGAATTAACGAAAGACTTAAAATCCCTTTAAAACTAAAACAAAGAAAACAAGTTAAACGCCATCCTATTGTGGGACACTTGAACATAGTAGTGAACTCATAATGGGATAAAGGTCACCTAACCGTTATGAGCAAACTAATATGGTTAAGGTAAAATTCACATGCTTGTGGGATAAAGGTCACCTAACCACTTGCATGTTAATTTTACATGTTTACACAAGTAGGACGACTTGATTTGGGAATCATGAACTTAGGGTCACCGAAGCATGAGGAACAAATAGGCGTTGATGGGATAAATGTGCCATGCAAAAGGATTGCATGATCCCATAATTTAGAAGTTGCAAAAGGATTGCAATTGTCATATAAATGACTACCTAGTTAAATCAAATAACGGGATAAAGGTCACCTAACCGAAATTTGATTTACCGTTGGATTCTAATATTTAATAAGAAAATTATAATATAAAAGGGTATTGTTTATTAAATTTGAAATCAATACTTAAATGAACTTTGTTAATTTTGTAGATGGCCGCTAATAACAACAACAACATGCAAAACGCACCACTTAACCTAAACAACCTATCGTTAAGGTCTTTCCTTGAGAAAGACAAACTCAACCATACGAACTTTATGGATTGGTTCCGTAATCTTAGGATTGTCCTCAAACTTGAGGATAAGGCGTATGTGTTGGAAGACCCCATTCCCGATCAACCCGACGAGGATGATACAGAAGGCATGGCTTATTGGGATAAGTATTGCGCCGATTCGGTGCAAGTCGCTTGCCTAATGCTTGGGACTATGATACCCGAACTCCAAAAGGATTTCGAACAACATAGTGCATATGACATGATTACGCAATTGAAGGAGATGTTCCTTCAACAAGCACGTGTCGAGCGCTTCGAAACGGTTCGAGCGCTACATGCATGTCGTATGGATGACACCCAATCCGTCTCCTCCTATGTCCTCAAAATGAAAAGCCTCATTGATCGCGCAAACCGTCTTAACCTCAACATTTCCAATGAGCTAGCCACCGATCTTATCCTAAACTCCTTGTCAAAGAGGTTTGACCAATTTGTAATTAATTACAATATGAATGGGATGGATAAGACCATTGGTGAACTTCATGGCATGTTAAGGACGGCGGAAACTAGCATGGGTAAGAGGGCTTCACCCGTGCTAATGATCAATGATGGTGGGTCTAAAGGTAACAACACCTCTAAGCCAAAGGCGGCTAAGAGGAAAGGACCCGCCCATCAAGGCAAGGGAAAGGGGAGGATGGTTACCCCAACCAAAAACAAGAACAAGAAGCAAAAGGTTGCCGGACAAGCAAACCCCAAGGAAGACCCGTGCTTCGGTTGCGGTGAAATGGGTCACTGGAAACGCAATTGCCCGGTCTACCTTAAGGAGTTGAAGGAAAAGAGGGATGCGGGGCAATCCTCAGGTAACATATATATGGTATATATAGAGCTTAGTATTACTTCTTCTAATACATGGGTATTAGACACTGGATGTGGAACTCACATTTGCAATTCTTTGCAGGGGTTCAAAAGAAGTAGCAAGCAAACGGGAACATCAAGTCTCTTTATGGGTAATGGAGCCAAAGTGCAAGTGAAGGCTCAAGGAGACTTTGTATTAAAACTTCCAAGTGGTTTGGAACTTATTTTGAACAATGTTTTGTATGCACCGGATTTATGTCGAAACATTATTTCAGTTTCCCGTTTAAAACAATGTGGTTTTTATCTTAATTTTGTTAATGATGATATCCACGTTTATTTAGATAATGTATTTTATTTTAAGGCTTCGCCTTCAAATGGAATTTATGAATTGGTTCACGATGACACATCATCTAGTAGCTCGATATACCATACTAGCACCAAGAAACTCAAAATGGATTTGAGTGATTCCTACTTATGGCATTGTCGCCTTGGTCACATAAACAAGAATCGAATGCATACACTTCAAAAGAATGGCCTTTTGAAATCAAATGAACTGGACTCATTTGATGTGTGTGAATCTTGTTTACAAGGCAAAATGACTAAAGCACCTTTCAAAGGGACCTATGAAAGGGCTAAAGACTTATTGGGATTAATACATTCGGATGTATGTGGACCCTTTAAGCCCATAGCTAGGAATGGTGAAAGATACTTCGTTACTTTCATTGATGACTTCAGTCGTTTCGGATATGTCTACTTGTTAAGACATAAGGACGAAACTTTTGAAGCATTCAAAGAGTATCAAAACGAAGTACAAAATCAACTCAATAAGACAATTAAGGTACTTCGAACCGATAGAGGAGGTGAATACCTAAGCGATGCCTTCCAAGATCATCTTAGAAGTTGTGGGATTATCTCGCAACTTACTCCACCTGGGACACCACAGCTTAATGGTGTGTCCGAAAGGAGGAACCGAACCCTAATGGATATGGTTCGATCTATGATGGCTAGAAGCTCGTTACCTCTATCATTCTGGGGTTATTGTCTATGCTCCGCGGCTCGTATTTTAAATATGGCCCCAACCAAGAAAGTGGAACAAACTCCTCATGAGATATGGTTTGGAAAACCTCCATCTCTTTCATACTTAAAGGTATGGGGATGTGAAGCTTACCCTAAGCGTTACGTCCCTAATAAGTTGAATGCTCGATCCACGAAGTGTATCTTCATAGGATATCTCAAGAATGATATGGGATATTATTTCTATGATCCATCCGAGCAGAATGTATTTGTTGCTCGGAAGGCGGAATTCCTTGAAACTAAGTTCCTAATGGAAGGAAATAGTGAAAGGAAGATAGATCTTGAGGAGGTTCAAGATCAAGTAGATGATACACAATTGGTTGACACTAGCACTCAACATGAAAATGTTGAGAATGATCAAATGGATGATCAAAATACACAAGACGTTCACAGATCTGGTAGGATTAGTAATCCTCCTGAGAGATATGGGTTTCTCATGGATGGTTGCTATGTGGTTGATTTGGATGAACCAATAAACTACCAAGATGCTTTATCAAGGATTGATAAAGATAAATGGCAGGAAGCCATGAACGCTGAGATGCAATCCATGTATGACAACCAAGTTTGGGAACTTGTTACACAACATGCTGGCTCAAGGCTAGTTGATTGTAAATGGCTTTTCAAAATGAAAACTGACATACATGGAAACTTGGATACATATAAAGCTAGACTTGTAGCAAAAGGTTTCACTCAAACTCAAGGGGTTGACTATGATGAAACTTTTTCGCCTGTGGCAATGCTAAAGTCTATTAGGATATTACTTGCCATTGCTGCTCATTATGATTATGAAATATGGCAAATGGATATCAAGACCGCTTTCCTAAATGGAGATCTTGAGGAAGATGTCTATATGGTTCAGCCTGAGGGTTTTGTTGATCCAAAATATCCTAAAAAGGTATGCAAGTTAAAGAAGTCAATCTACGGATTGAAACAAGCATCTAGAATGTGGAATCATCGTTTTAATGAGGAGGCCAAGAAATTTGGCTTCATTAAAAATGGTGATGAAGCTTGTGTATACAAAAAGGCTAGTGGGAGCACTATCATGTTCCTTGTACTATATGTGGATGATATATTGTTATTTAGAAATGATATTCCGGCAATGCAAGGTGTTAAAACTTGGTTAAGCAAATGCTTCTCCATTAAGGATCTTGGAGAAGCACAATACGTTTTGGGGATTGGGATCTACAGGGATAGATCCAAGAAACTGATAGGTTTAAATCAAAGTGCATACATTGAAAAGATCTTGAAAAGGTTCAAGATGGAGAACTCTAAGAAAGGTTTGGTACCTATTCAAAAGGGAACACTTCTCAGTTCATCTCAGTGCCCCACCACGAAAGATGAACAGGAGAGAATGAAGAAAGTCCCATATGCGTCTGCCATTGGGTCAATCATGTACGCAATGATATGCACTAGACCGGATGTGTCATGCGCTCTTAGCTTGACAAGTAGATACCAGAATAACCCAGGTAACAGTCATTGGATTGCTGTCAAATGTATATTGAAATACCTTAGGAGGACTAAGGATATGTTTCTGATATATGGGTCTGGTGAAGAGGAACTTGCTGTAAAAGGTTACGTAGATGCGAATTTCCAAACTGATCGAGATGATTCTCGATCACAATCCGGTTATGTCTTCACACTAAATGGGGGTGCAGTCTCTTGGAAGAGTTCAAAACAGGATGTTGTTGCTTTATCCACTACAGAGTCGGAGTACATCGCCGCATCATTGGTAGCTCAGGAAGCTGCATGGATGAAGAAATTCATCGACGACTTAGGAGTAGTCCCTTCCATTCAGGACCCTCTTGAGATCTTTTGTGACAACGAGGGTGCGATTGCTCAAATCAAGGAACCTCGTGCTCACCAAAAGACCCGTCACATTGAGCGGAGATTCAACTACATAAGGGATGAAGTTGAAAAGGGAAAGATATGTATTCGCAAAGTTCACACAGATCTTAACATAGCGGATCCTCTCACGAAGCTCTTACATGGATCAAAATATGTTGGACATGTTTGTGCATTAGGGCTTCGATATTCTAGTGATTGGTCATGATCTGTTTTAAGTATTGTAACGGAACTTAATTGTTCAAACTCATTAATATAATTATGGTTTAATTTATTTTGAGTTAAGTTCCTATTTTGCATATTTTATCCATGAATAAGCAATTATTCTAAATTCTGTAGTTGATCACATTTGTGGGAACAAGTGTGAGGTTTAGACTATTATGAACTTGGATTGGTATACATTCACGGACTGAATGTGGGGCAAGGTTGCAACCAAGGTTCATAGATATTTGTGGGATACAAATATTGGAAGACCCGCCCTCATGATTTACTAAATGGAGCCTTTGTGGTTGATCACATGTAGTCTTGAGTAAAGGCGAATATCATTGTATCCTCTGACCTGAGATACATATTGGGTTCGGATATTTACCAAGTATTGTGCCTTGATTCATTCCTTCGCTATTCTAAAATATGGTAGTTCATAAGGAAGAGCTCAGGTATAATACAAGGTATATATATTTAGGACGTATGTAGTCAAGATGTAATTTGTCCCTCTTATTCGTTGAGAGTCAGATGTCTAAGGCCTGATAAAGTTAAATCTAGAAGAGAGTGATCACTCTGTGTCTCTTGGATTTAACATGACATCTAAGACGAAAGGATATAATGAAAAGATTCACCTATTCATATTCGAGATGGGAACTCGAAAGGGATGATGTTATTGAATGGCACAAAGTCATAACATATTGGGGGTGATGGACGGTCGTTAGGTGGTATCCATCGCTTGCATTAATTTCTTATGTTTCTCGTGCAAGTGGGAGATTGAAGGTATTTCATATGCCCGAGAGACATATTAAATTAATGTGGCTAACATGTTATGATCCAAGTCGGGTCATACCCAATAACAAGCTTACCGACACCTTATAAGTATTTAATCATAACGAATGGATCGTTAAATAAATACGCGACACTTGGATTTCAGAAAATCGGTTTTCTGAAATATTATTACTTGAGATAAATTATTTGGATGATTTATATATATATATATATATATATATATATATATATATATATATATATATATATATATATATATATAATTATTTATGGATTTAAATAATTAAAATGTGCTATATTTTATAAAAGGTTTTATAAAATATACAAGTAACAAATAAATACATGAAGTATTTACAAGTTTATAAAAAATTGAATGGATTTTTTTTATAAACAAACATGGGCTGCATATGTGGACTCCAAGACATTAAACCCATGCTTATTCTTGTTACTTTTGAGAAGCACATTTCCTTAAGTGCATGTCTCTTGACTCTAACACAAAAACACATGCAATATACATAAAACAAGTAAGAAAAAAACTGGACAAAAGAGCTTGGGCTGCTGTTTTTCTGCCGTGAGGTTTGAAGGGAGAAAGGGAGTCCATTTTTCTTTTGGCAAGCTTGTTTTCAAGTGTTGATTAAATCCTAACCAAAGTACAAGGTGTTGGTCACAAGTTTAGGGTATAATCACTTGAGGTTTCATGCTTTTGAAACTACATTCATCATCATTTCTTTGGGTTGCTGCTGTCCAGAAATCAGTGAGCAAAGAAAGAGGTTTGTAGCTTAGTTAACAAGGGTTTAAAGGTTCCAAAGTATTGCCAAGATTAAGGGTGGTGTTGGAGTACAAGAGCTTAGGGTTCTATACACTTGAAGGTTCAAGTTAGGAGCTCATTTCATCATCATCTCCTTCAAACTTTCTGCTCATTTTGAAAACCGTCAAACTTGTTTTGAGGAGGTATAAACACTATCCTTTCTTGTTAATTAGTAAGTATTATTTCACAACTTGATCCATGGGATTTACATTTAAATGGTTGAATGATTAACAAGTTCTTAAACGGCTAAACATACTCATATTAACACGCTTCCGCAAGCTTACTAATAAATGGTTTTAAGGATATTGAAACTTGTTAAATCCCTACAGCCGATGCTTTAAGTCGAAAGGAAAGAGTGGTGCCTCTTCGTGTCCGAGGTTTAAACATCACCATTCACACCAACCTCAATAGTCAAATTCATGTAGCCCAAGACGAGGCTATCAAGGATGAAAACATCTCTCTCGAACACTTGAACATCCTCACCTCTCGATTCGAAGTTAAAGAAACCGGACTCCGATATTTCGTCGGAAGAATTTGGGTACCTAGTTATGGGGACCTACGTAGCATTATTTTAGATGAAGCCCATAAGTCAAGATATTCGATTCACCCCGGTGCCAATAAGATGTACCACGACCTCAAGGAACAATATTGGTGGCCGAACATTAAAAGGGATGTCGCTACTTATGTTGGAAAATGCCTAACTTGCTCCAAAGTCAAAGCCGAACATCAAAGATCATCCGGACTACTTCAACAACCCGAAATCCCGCAATGGAAGTGGGAAAGGATAACGATGGATTTTATCACCAAACTACCAAAGACGGTGGGCGGTTATGATACTATTTGGGTTATTGTTGACCGTCTCACCAAATCCGCGCACTTCTTAGCCATGAAGGAAACCGACAACATGGAAAGACTTGCAAAACTTTACATTAAAGAGATCGTAGCCCATCTCGGTGTGCCTTTATCGATTATTTCTGAATGAGATGGCCATTTTGTTTCTAGATTTTGGCGTACTTTACAAGAAGTGTTGGGAACGCGTTTAGACATGAGCACCGCATATCATCCACAAACCGACGGACAAAGAGAACGCACAATTCAAATCTTGGAAGACATGCTACGAGCTTGCCTTATCGATTTCGGAAAAGCTTGGGACAAGCACTTGTCTCTCGCCAAATTCTCCTACAATAATAGTTATCATGCGAGTATCAACGCCGCACCATTCGAAACGTTATATGGCCGAAAATGTCGTTCTCCTCTTTGTTGGGCCGAAGTAGGCGACACACAAATCACCGGACATGAACTCATTCATGAAACAACTGAGAAGATCGTTCAAATCCGAGATAGGCTTAGGACGGCCCGCAGTCGTCAAAAGAGCTATAACGACAAAAGATGCAACGACCTCGAATTCCAAGTCGGAGATCGCGTGATGTTAAAAGTCGCACCTTGGAAAGGTGTAATCCATTTCGGGAAACGTGGGAAGCTAAATCCGCGGTATATTGGTCCTTTTGAAATCTTGGAGCGTGTTGGAACCGTTGCTTATCGTTTAGACCTTCTGGCTCAATTAAGCTCCGTTCATCCTACTTTCCATGTATCGAACTTGAAGAAGTGTTTTGTCGAACCCGAACTCGTCATCCCTCTCGAGGAACTTACTATTGATGACAAACTACATTTTGTGGAGGAACCGGTTGAAATTGTAGACACCTCCGTCAAAACGCTAAAACAAAGCCGAATTCCAATTGTCAAGATCCGTTGGAACGCCAAAAGGAGACCCGAGTTTACTTGAGAAAGACAAGATCAAATGCAAAGGAAATACCCTCATTTATTCGTAGATTTAGAAACGCAAAATCTCGAGGAAGAAACAACGACTACTACGCCTACTTAAATTTCGGGACGAAATTTCTTTTAAGGAGTAGGTAATGTAACATCCCGCCTTTTTTAGTTTACTTTCCGTTTATTTATTTAAAGTCCGTTATAGAATTATAACATCTTCCATTAATACGCGTTTTAAAATATTTCGTTTAGGTAACCCGTTTGGTTAATACACGCACCCGCTTCAAACTTGAGGGACCAATGTTGTCATTTGACCAAACTCATGACTAGGTTAAAGAGTCAACATCCATCTCCTCCATTCATTATCCATTTCCTTTTTCCTTTTTCTTAATACTTTCATCTTTTCTCTCAAAACTCCAAATCAAATATTCATCATCCATTTTCAATCTAGCAATCAAATATCAAAACAAATTACATATTTGGAATCCTTGCATCTTCCTTTTCAATTCTATACCAATTTCATCAAGTTTGGGTAACTTTCTAAAATCACTAGATTTTGTGTTCTTGGCGTTTTTAACTTATAGAAGTGTTAATTAGTGTCTATGGCTCAAGTCTAACATGAATATATAATTTGTATGCTTGTTCTTGTCATTTTGATGTAACTAGCTTAAACTTGAAATGGGTGTGCTTAATCTTGATTTTTGGTGGATCATATGTTGTTAGATGTTAAAAGTGCATGTATTAAATGTGTTACTAGCATCACTAGCTTCAATTTGGTATGTAAGTTGACTTGGAAAAGCCTCATTAAATGATTATTGATTTTGTGATTTTGGGTTAGGGTTTGATAGAAGTAAAATGGAATGTAAATGCATTGAATGCTTTGCAAGGTTAATTGTAAGTGTTTATTAGCATTGTATGCATGATTACCTACAAAACGGCGTATTATATGTGTGCATTTAATTCCCGAATCATCAAAGTGCATTTATGAACTTGAAAGCATTTATGGTGGGCATTTAATGAGCTTTCAACTTGGATTTGATTATTGTAAATGGTGATTTTGGTTGAAGAAATGTGTTTAGTTGTGTTCCTTGTTAAATTACCTTTCCAACGGTGTATGTAATGCATTTCGAATGTTTTTGGGTCATGAGTTATGTTTGATGTTTGGTTCGAGACTTAACAAAATTTCAGCAAACAACACCTTTTAGGTAGTAATGCGCGCCGCGCATTATTACGCGTGCCGCGCAATTTGGAGGATGCATATGCTTATTATTTCTGACCTGGTTTCACGCTTTAATGCGCGCCGCGCACATCCCCTGTCCCAAATTTTTATTATTTTATTTCATTTCTTCGCTTACTCGCAACTTCGATTAACATGAGTTTTGGCCATCATGCTTATATATGATTTCTCATCATAGGAAATTTGTCAGATACCCGACTCGACCCCGTTGACTTTGTCTCGACCAAAGTTGACTTTTATTCAAACTTAACCAAATGCTTATGCGATCGTTCTAACGTACTTTTATACTTGTATATTGCATGAAACTTGACAATTTGACTCACATGCTATATTAATCGAGTCGTAATGAGCCATAGGACTAATTGAACACTTTGACCGACCGTGTTTACTGATATTGATACAAACCTATTTGTTTAGGTCAACACTAGCATTCGTTCTTGCACACGTTACTTTGTGAAGTACATTTTACTATTCGTGCAACCAAGGTGAGATCATAGTCCCACCTTTTCAACAACTTTTACTTTTAAACTATGGGATGAGAAACATATACGTATCATACTTTTATGCTTTGAACACAAGTACAAAAACAAACATTCCACAGTGAGTTAGAACAAAAAGCCTCAATTCAATTATCATTAGTTACACTTGCAGGGTGTAAACGTGAACTTATGTTATGTGATCACATTGGGCTTGACGAGCCCTCATTCGGACGGGTCGCTACCGTTAGCGGATGAAATATATTTTCGAGTATAGTGTATGTTCTAACACTACGTAACAGGGTACAAAATAGTTAAGTCTTGATAATTGGGTGCTCGCGAACATACTTTTGGAATACAAACAATTTGGATAATCAACTATATTAAATCTTGTGGTTTAAAAACAACGTTACTATTACATCTATGATTTCACCAACGTTTTTCATTGATAGTTTTCTATATGTTTTCTCAGGTCCTTGAACGCTAGGTGATACATGCTTCCGCACATTATTTTTTATACTTGCTTGGATGTCGAGTATACATGCATACGTGGAGCGTCTTTTGACTTAACTTAATTTGTGTCGCATGGGTTTCAATTGTACTTAAAACGTTGTAACATGTTTAGACTTGAACTACTTTATAAACTTTGAAACATCTTTATAATTGAAATGAATGCGACTTATTTTGGTCAAACGTTGTTTTAAAGACTTATGACCACGTAACGGGACCTAAGTAGACGGCGCCGTCAATGACGATTTTGTCGGGTCGCTACAAATACGCAGTTTCGCAGAAAGTAACAAGCACAAAAGTAAGTTGAAAAAGTCGGGTCGTTACAAACACCACGACTAACCCATATGTCACTAACCCCGGAGTGGTGTCTTAACACCACGACTACCCCACCCATCGCGACAATGTGGTGTCTTAACACCGCGACTAACCCACATGTCACTAACCCCGGAGTGGTGTAGTGACCCGAACTTTTTCATGTTTATATATATTAAATGAAATTGTTATTTACATGATTAAGTGTTTCCAACATGTTAAGCAATCAAACTTGTTAAGACGTGATTAATTGAAATAGGTTTCATATAGACAATTGACCACCCAAGTTGACCGGTGATTCACGAACGTTAAAACTTGTAAAAACTATATGATGTCATATATATGGATATATATATATAGTTAATATGATATTATTATAAGTAAAAATATCGTTAAGTATATTAACAATGAACTACATATGTAAAAAAACAAGACTACTAACTTAATGATTTCAAAACGAGACATATATGTAACGATTATCGTTGTAACAACATTTAACTGTATATATATCATACTAAGATATATTAATATATCATAATATTATGATAATGTAATAATTTAACATCTCTTTTGATATAATAAACAATGGGTTAACAACATTTAACAATATCATTAACCTAAAGGTTTCAAAACAACATTTACATGTAACGACTAACGATGACTTAACGACTCAGTTAAAATGTATATACATGTAGTGTTTTAATATGTATTCATACACTTTTGAAAGACTTCAAGACACTTATCAAAATACTTCTACTTAACAAAAATGCTTACAATTACATCCTCGTTCAGTTTCATCAACAATTCTACTCGTATGCACCCGTATTCATACTCGTACAATACACAGCTTTTAGATGTATGTACTATTGGTATATACACTCCAATGATAAGCTCTTAGCTGCCCATGTGAGTCACCTAACACATGTAAGAACCATCGTTTGGCAACTAGCATGAAATATCTCATAAAATTACAAAAATATTAGTAATCATTCATGACTTATTTACATGTAAACAAAATTACACATCCTTTATATCTAATCCATATACCAATGACTAAAAACACCTAAAAACACTTTCATTCTTCAATTTTATTCATCTAATTGATCTCTCTCAAGTTCTATCTTCAAGTTCTAAGTGTTCTTCATAAATTCTATAAGTTCTAGTTTCATAAAATCAAGAATACTTCCAAGTTTGCTAGCTTACTTCCAATCTTGTAAAGTGATCATCCAACCTCAAGAAATCTTTCTTATTTACAGTAAGATATCTTTCTAATACAAGGTAATACTTATATTCAAACTTTGATTCAATTTCTATAACTTTAACAATCTTATTTCGAGTGGAAATCTTACTTGAACTTGTTTTCGTGTCATGATTTTGCTTCAAGAACTTTCAAGCCATCCAAGGATCCTTTGAAGCTAGATCTACTTTTCTCATTTCCAGTAGGTTTATCCACAAAACCTGAGGTAGTAATGACTAGAACATAGTTTAGTTAATTCTAAACTTGTTCGCAAACAAAAGTTAATCCTTATAACTTGACTTTTAAAATCAACTAAACACATGTTCTATATCTATATGATATGCTAACTTAATGATTTAAAACCAGAAAACACGAAAAACACCATAAAACCGGATATACGCCGTCGTAGTAACACCGCGGGCTGTTTTGGGTTAGTTAATTAAAAACTATGATAAACTTTGATTTAAAAGTTGTTCTTCTGGGAAAATGATTTTTCTTATGAACATGAAACTATATCAAAAATCATGGTTAAACTCAAAGTGGAAGTATGTTTTTCAAAATGGTCATCAAGACGTCGTTCTTTCGACTGAAATGACTACCTCTTACAAAAACGACTTGTAACTTATATTTCTGACTATAAACCTATACTTTTTCTATATAGATTCATAAACTTAAGTTCAATATGAAACCATAGCAACTTGAAACACTCAAAACGGATTTAAAACGAAGAAGTTATGGGTAAAACAAGATTGGATATTTTTTGATTGTTGTAGCTACGGGAAATATTGTAACAAATCTATATTAATCATATCCTAGCTAACTTATATTGTATTATACATGTATTCTAATATATTATGTAATCTTGGGATATCATAGACACGTATGCAAATGTTTTGACATATCATATCGACCCATCTATATATATTATTTGAAACAACCATAGACACTCTATATGCAGTAATGTTGGAGTTAGCTATACAAGGTTGAGGTTGATTTCAAAAATATATATACTTTGAGTTGTGATCTAGCCTGAGACGTGTATACACTGGGTCGTGGATTGGGTCAAGATAATATATATCAATTTATTTTCTGTACATCTAACTATGGACAACTAGATGTAGGTTACTAACGAGGACAGCTGAGTTAATAAACTTAAAACAGTAAAACGTATTAAAAATGTTGTAAATATATCTTGAACATACTTTGATATATATGTACATATTTGTTATAGGTTCGTGAATCGACCAGTGGCCAAGTCTTACTTCCCGACAAAGTAAAAATCTGTGAAAGTGAGTTTCAATTGCCTTTTTACCCTTTATATTTTTGGGCTGAGAATACATGCGAAATTTTTATAACTGTTTTACGAAATAGACACAAGTAATCGAAACTACATTATATGATTGAATGATCGAAGCCGAATATGCCCCTTTTTGCTTGGTAACCTAAGAATTAGGGAAATGGCCCCTAATTGACGTGAATCCTAAAGATAGATCTATCAGGCCCAACAAGCTCCATTCTGGAATTTGGAATGCTTTAGTACTTCGAAATTATCATGTCCGATGGGTGTCCTGGAATGATAGGGATATTCTATATGCATCTTGTTAATGTCAGTTACCAGGTGTTCACCGTATGAATGATTTTTATCTCTATGTATGGGATGTATTGAAATATGAAATCTTGTGGTCTATTATTATGATTTGATAATATATAGGTTAAACCTATAACTCACCAACAATTTTTGTTGACGTTTTAAGCATGTTTATTCTCAGGTGATTATTAAGAGCTTCCGCTGTTGCATACTAAAATAAGGACAAGATTTGGAGTCCATGCTTGTATGATATTATGTAAAAACTGCATTCAAGAAATTTATTTTTGATGTAATATATTCTTATTGTAAACCATTATGTAATGGTCATGTGTAAACGGTATATTTTAGATTATCATTATTTGATAATCTACGTAATGCTTTTTAAACCTTTATCGATAAAATAAAGGTTATGGTTGTTTTAAAAATGAACGCAGTCTTTGAAAAACGTCTCATATAGAGGTCAAAACTTGGCGACGAAATCAATTAATATGGAACGTTTATAATGAATATGAACGGGACATTTCAAGTGGTGTCTTAACAACGCGACTAACCCACTCGTCACGTAAAATGTGGTGTCTTAACACCGCGACTAACCCATATTTCACACCACACAAATAAATACATTATATACATACACGTATAATTATTCCACTCACCTTGGAATGTCCGTACAAGTAGTGTATAACATGATCTCCGTCCTCAAATCCGAGCAAGTAACCACCTATATCACACATAGGTATAATATACACATAAATAGTCATTATCTAAAAGAGAACCCGACACAAACATCCTTTAGCTGAGGGATCACACCTTGCTTGCCAAAACCCGCCCATTTAACACCTAATGGACACAAACCAATTACCACTTCGGGTGGTAATTCAAACCCACTCAACAAAGTACAAATTAACCCAAATTATACTCGACACCAATTAGACCAAACCTAGGTCTTAACACTAAATTACTACTTAGGTAGTAATCATTTCAAACGTCATTTACACCAAAACTCCAACACGTGCAATATTGACCCATATTGCGGTTGACCACGTTTGACTTATGTTTAAATACCATTATAACCCAAAATCACTTCTCACAATTACCTTCATTCAAGAACGCCATTTAACACTTAACGAAAGTGTTTAACATCCACTTAATCCAAAATTAGTGTCATTATCAAATTCGACCCAATCAAAGTCAACCCATTTTGACATAAGTCCCAAAAATGCCCAAAATCACTAACGGCCAGTGATTATATTTCCTAAACACCAATTAACACCTAAATCAAGTATTTACGTACTTGATTCACCAAAACTTGACTCAAAACCCATTTTGACACCAAAGCGAGTCAACACCCATTTTGACTAGAAAAACTTGTTCTTAAGAACATCAAAACCACTAATACACTTACAAACTAGTGACTAACACCCAAAATCCATGACAAATACTTCCAAATTCTTCATCAAATCATAAACCCACAATAATCGGATTTACTTACACAATACATACAACAAAACCCCCAATTTCATGAGAAATGAGGTTTATAGCCCTAACTAGCTCAAATCCCAAACATGAACAAGAACCTTAAATAATTAAATTCGGAGTTAGAACTTACCAACACTACCACAACATAGCGGTGAACGAGGAGAACAACTTTAATACTCGGACCTTTGATCGATTCAAGCTTCTTCTTTCCCAAATCTCTAAATCTCTCTCTAGAAATCTCCTTCTCTCTCTAAGATGAGATGAGAGAGTTGGTGGATGTGAAAATGATCCAAAATTGGATCCCAGACTGATATTATGGCTACAAATTCGTCCCCAAGTGAAAAGACACCATTACCCCTCATTAACCCTTTTAAAATAAATTCAGCATTTTCTGCAGTTATAGGCCGCGACGCGGCTCCAAGGCCCGCGGCGTGGCTTAAAGCTGAAAAACAAGGTCGACACTTTACAAAGGATTCTCCATCAGTTCATGTTATAACCCGCGGCGCGACTCAAAGCTGTAGCTGATTCTGATTCTGAATTTCAGGGACTGAACTTGTCTAACTCTGATTCTGATGTAAATTCTGAAAATGCATAAGTGTTAGGTTCACTTTTAGTGGCACTTTCTGCCGCGCGCATATACTGACATTTTCAGGAACATTTCTGACTCACAAAATTCGGGATCTTACAGATCATCATTAATATTATTCCCATTTGAAACAAATGGTTCAAATTAGTACATAGAACAAATGAAACTAAAACAATTCATTTTGAGCAAAAATTGCACGTACAGTATTGTTCACTATCTATATAATCAAGGTGTCAACAAAATTATCAACTATAATTCATACATTGACTTTTGATATTATCATCACCTTATAAGCTTAAATCTAACATTAAATAGTAAACACTCCAAGTGTATTATTCTATGAGACTGGCAAAGCAATTGCAATCATCATCTTATCAACAAAATCTTATAGTTATACTTGAAAGTCATTCATCAAATAATTTTATTTGTAAATTTTTACAAATGAAATAATGTACGATTTAGTGCATAATAGTTCTATGTACATGTATTTTGTTCTAATTATATATTCATAAAAGACTATGCTAAAAATGATTGTTTCATAATCTTGATATACAACAAAGTCCTTACAAAACAAAGTCCTTACAAAACCTTATTTACTTTTTTACTATTATTAAAAACACATTGTGTAGTTACCTTTTTTACTTTTTTATCATTATTAAATAGAAGAAGTAATCCATAAATACTACCTACTTAATACTTATATGAAGACCGTTTAATATGATGCTACAAAAACCAGACCTAAAAATTTAATTAAAGGATTTTATAAGAATTACAACAAAGTAAAATGAAGTAATAAAATATATCATGTATGATAAAGGATTCTTTATGTGATAATAAAGATATGAAGACATAAACAATATTTTAAAATTCATGTTTTACTTAATCTTGGTCCTATTATGCACATGTCTAATTAAGTAGGATTTTTTCCATACGTGCTTGCGAAAAAATGTACATTTGAGTCTCGTGTTATAGCGCATGATGTAATCATATATATGTAATCATATGTTTGTTCCATATGTATATATGTATCATCATTAATATTATTCCCATTTGAAACAAATAATTCAAATTAGTACATAGAACAAATGAAACTAAAACAATTCATTTTGAGCAAAAACTGCACGTACACTATTGTTCACTATATATATATTCGAGTTATCAACAAAATTATCAACTATAATTCATACATTGACTTTTGATATTATCATCACCTTATAAGCTTATATCTAACATTAAATAGTAAACACTCCAAGTGTATTATTCTATGAGACTGGCAAAGCAATTGCAATCATCATCTTATCAACAAACTCTTATAGTTATACTTGAAAGTCATTCATCAAATAATTTTATCGTAAATTTTTACAAATGAAATAATATACGATTTAGTGCATAATAGTTCTATGTACATGTATTTTGTTCTAATTATATATTCATAAAAGACTATGCTAAAAATGATTGTTTCATAATCTTGATAGACAACAAAGTCCTTGCAAAACAAAGTCCTTACAAAACCTTGTTTACTTTTTTACTATTATTAAAAACACATTGTGTAGTTACCTTTTTACTTTTTTATTTATCATTATTAAATAGAAGAAGTAATTCATAGATATTACCTACTTAATACTTAAATGAAGACCGCTTAATATGATTCTACAAAAATCAGACCTAAAAATTTAAGTAAAGGATTATATAAGAATTACAACAAAGTAAAATGATGTGATGACCCGGAAATTTCTGACCAAATTTAAACTTTATCTTTAAATGATTTAATGTTTTCGACACGATAAGCAAAGTCTGTAATGTTGAGTCTCAAAGTTTTGGAACTATATTTATGTAATCAATTATTCTTTGACTGTTCTCGAAGATTCACGAACAATATATATATAACTTAATGTGCATATATATATATATATATATATACATGATTTCAAGTTATTTAGTAAACGATAGCAACATTCGATTATTGATTCGATGGATATTTAGATAAGTTAACTAAAATGTTTAAGATGAACCAGTAAAACACTAATTTGCTACAGTATTTTCGAATTGCTACAGTACCCGAAAAGCTACAGTGTTTTCGAAAATCACTATTTGCTACAGTAAAAAAACTTTGCTACAGTAAAAGACTATTTCAAAATGAAAATGTATATGTATATACTATGAGACGATGATTTATAGAAGTAAATGACCAAAACACTCTAAAGTTTAAGATACACTTTGAGTGATATAGTTTATTGATAATTTAAGACTATATTTTAACAAAGGTACGAGTCACGAAACGTAAAGAGCCAGTTTTCTCAGCGTATGAATGGACATTCGAAAAAACAGAACCGGGACATAAGTCGCGTGATGACGTATGACTTATCGGAACAAAAATTACAAGTCAACTATGCACATGAATTTAATATAATATATAACTAATTATATAAATTATATATTATAAATATAATTAATAAATATGTCGACAAGCGTAGGACAAAAGCGATTGTGAGCTGGAAAAAGAGGCCATGTGATCGCATGGCCATTGTGCCTCAGACCCATGCGATATCATGGAGGGCTGGGACATACCACATCTATAAATTTGATCGAATTCGCGATTTGTTTCTCACAATTCAATTCACTCTCATCTCTGTCTCTTTATATATACTTATATTATTATTATTATTATTATTATTATTATTATTATTATTATTATTATTATTATTATTATTAAGATTAATATTATTATTAATCTAATTATTATTAGTAATATTATATTATTAGTATTATACATAAAATACTACGACAAGGTTATGTCCAAAAAATTTCAAAAATGGTTATCGAGTGAGTCAAAGCTAAGGAAACTATGGGATATAGCTATGGAGGTTATGGGTAATGTCGTGGGTATTATTGGCAAGACAAACCTAGTGTTAATCATCTCCGTTACGTCTACGTACTTTCCTACAATATTGAATCTCAATATTGATACGTAAACACTCATATTTTATCTTTTATATATTAATTGTGTATCCATGTCTAGTGCTCGAATATATGTTTATATATACGTGTATGCTAAATTTCGTCGTTAAACAGTTTATAATAGATCATGAATTAAATACATATATTACTGGTAAAAGGTATATGATATATATGTTTTTGGAAAGCTGGCGAAAAATCAATAACTTTTCATTTAGATATCGAATAGTTTCGATGAACGGATTAAAAGATATGATCAACTGAATTATAATTGACACTAATTGGAATTACTTTTGAATCTGCAATTAATATTTAAACAATTTGTTTGTAAGATTGATAAATTGGATTTTTTAATATTACCAACCGAGTAAATGAATCCTTATATAAGGTACGTCTCGTTTTGTTGAACTATTGTCAAAATTGACTTTTTGAAACGACTTTGGATAACTTCTGTATGTCGATCTCGAGCATTAGGATTGTGATACACTATGACCTGACCTAGCTTGATAAACATTTATTGACCAACATATGTTCTCTAGGTTGAGATCTATGGTTATTTGATAATTCGAGTTTCGGTCACATTTTGGTGAACGACTTTATATGCTGCAAAGGTGAGTTTCATTTGCTCCCTTTTTAATTGCTTTTGCAATCTATATTTTTGGACTGAGAATACATGCACTTTATTTTAAACGCAATGGATACAAGTACATACTAAATTCTACACCGAGTTTGAACCGAAAATCCCTTAGCTTTGGTAACTAGTAACTGCCGGTTATAAGAACTGGTGGGCGCGAGTAGTAGTATATGGATCCATAGGGCTTGACATCCCCGTCTGTTCCAGGTATAGAAACCCTAGCCTGAACTATAAAACAGACGTATGCTATTTGAGTTTAGTACACGTTGGTCTGCGTGTATTGTACATGTTGGTTGCATGTATGTTAAGACAGGGGTACTTATTATAACGTTAAAGCTTAGTTACCAGGGTGCTCAATCTTGTAGAATATTTTGATAAACGTTTCTGGATGAAACAACTGAAATCTTGTGATCCACCTTTATATACTGATTATACGAAACATTAAAACTATGAACTCACCAACCTTTGTGTTGACACTTGTTAGCATGTTTATTCTCAGGTTCCCTAGAAGTCTTCCGCTGTTTGCTTATATGTTAGACAAGCTATGTGCATGGAGTCTTACATGACATATTTTTCAAGGAAACGTTGCATTCACCAAATCATCACTTTGACAGCATTGTCCACGAAAGTACTGTTGTAAACTATTATTTATGGTGATTGTCTATATGTAGAAATCATCAGATGTCGAAAACCTTTGATTTAAATATTCATTTATGGTGTGCCTTTTCAAAAGAATGCAATGTTTACAAAATGTATCATATAGAGGTCAAATACCTCGCAATAAAATCGATGAATGACGTGTTCATCCATATGAATTTGGAGCGATCGTCACAGTTGGTATCAGAGCGTTGGTCCTACTGAACCAGGTCTTGCATTAGTTTGTCTAACTGATAGTTGTTAGGATACATTTGTAAGTCTGGACTTCGACTGTGTCTGCATGTCAAAAGTTTTGCTTATTATTTCTTGTCGGAAATTACCTGCTTATCATTCCTAGTCTAGACACATTTTACAGCATTGATTGCATGAATAGTGTATAGACAAAATTCATATCTTAGCGTATCTGTTACTGTAAACTTTTCCTGACATCTTCCGAAAATTTCTCCGTGATTTATGGAATTTGGTATTATATATACATATGTAAATTATGTATTGAAGAATACCAAACTAAATTCTATAATCTAATTCATATCAAAAATCATCTCCCTAATTATACAAGATGGATCCCGTATCTAGTTCAAATTCCTTAAACTCTGACAGCCATTCCGATATGGATATTCACCTGAATTCCGAAGACAGTGTAACCGGAATGGATCAACCAATTAGCCATCATCTATTCTGGATGAATTGGGGATGGGTTCATAGCCTACTTAATCATTGGAGACAAGAAGAAGGTGATCCCTTCCATCTACCACATTGCCCTCTTGGCGAAGAACTTGAAGCACTTACCGGCGAACCTGTTCGAGACACCATTTTCTCTCTCATTTCTAGAGTATCTCGTCACGATAATATACTATCTCAAATTCTGGATCTTATTCATCCGCTCGTCCGAACCACCAATCATCCCGGTGTAGTAGAAGAAGTCAACGAGCTTCGCGCTCAGGTAGTGGCTTTGGAGAATACGGTGCAAAGGTTACAAGCACCAGCAGCATCACCGGCATCAACAGTACCACCGACAACAACACCAATAGTACCATTACCACCACCAACAACATCCGCATCGCAAACCTCAACTTCACAATCTGTTCCACGAGCATCAACGTCATACGCATCGTAGTTACCAAGAAATACCAGCAACAATAACCGATGAAGTATTAACTCATTTCCCCTGAAGAAATTTTATGTATATTTAATATATATGAATTTTGAAATCAAAATAAATCTTTTCGTACTAAGCTATTACGTGTGAATCTTAACTGGTAGGTACTACTCGGTTAGTTCATATTACTAATATGCAATGATGTACATCCTTCCTTAACAACTTAACCATTATTAACTACAATCTCTGTTTCAACTTAATGAATTCCATTTCATAATAAACCAAGTGTATTATTCAATTACATAATTGATTTTAAATTTTCATTTTCGAAATACTCAAAACTTTCCAGAAAACATCATCTGTGCCTTGTAAGGTTCACAAAAATTCCACGAGCATCAACATCCTTCACCGAGGAATATCAATAAGAATAAAAAATGAAGTATTGATTTCATTAGTGAAAAATTCCGCAAAGATTATGTAATCTTTAATGTTTTAGAGATTAATCATTTCTAAGTCAAGCAGAAAATCAAATGAGCTTAATATGATATTAACTCATTAATTCTTTATTACATCTGAAGAAAATATACATACATGTATTTTCATAAAGACGGTAATAAAAATTCTTTTGTACAAAGTATTAATTGTGAAATCTTTAACGGGTAGGTAATACCCAGGAAATATATAAGTTCGCAATTAATATGTTACATTGTACATTCTTCAACTTTGATTCAAAAATTATTAACAATGCTCACAACGATCTACAATCGTTTTCATAAAAATTCAATTACATACTCTGATATTGACGGATCAGAATCCAAGTCATAACTCTGAACCGGTGACATCATTCTTAGATCTCTACATCTTTCAAAGCTATACTTTAACTTTAAATCTGTGCAAGATCCATTAGCATTGTTTTTACCGAAAATAACCTTGCAATTCCTTTTCGAAAGTATCCAGTATTATCAACCGTTCAACCAGTCAACGACGACCTTTCAGACTTGTAACTTTGGCATATACGTTTTTGTTACTGGGGAACCTTTCATGTTCCACCACATTAACAGTAAAAGTACCAGCAAATTCATTAATCTGTGACTTAAAGTCTCTCTGAAAAACCATTATAATTGTTTATTGAAACCCTATCATGTACTCATCCACATCTTGTAACGGTAATTGCCATACCAACTACCGGGAATTAGCAATCAGTATTTCGAATTTCGCAGCAATTCTACGCCAACAGTGATATATATACATATAATGTCTATCTCCTAGACTTACTTACTTCGAATGTGAAGTTTCTGAAAAACACCCCAAACTGTGAAACAAGTTCTCTGAATTTTGGAAAAATGCTGATGAAGCAGCAAAAACTGTAAACGACCTTAACAATCAAAAGTTTGATGATAAAGAATAGTATGGTGGTAAAGCTGAGAAAAAGAGAAGGTTTGAAACTGGAAAACGGATTGAGCAGACCATGAAGGAGGCTGTGGACAAATCATAAAAACGAAATCTACCTTCAAAGAATACAAATGATTCAGTGACTGCTGAAATCCTTAGCAAATACCTTGCTCCTTACTCTAAAACATTTGCGAACAATATTCTTCATCATCATCTTATCTTAAATATTCTAAGATATCATCGTATCTCCCATTATAAATATCCTTCATATTTCTGAAGATATTTTCATAACCATTATTATCTGAAATCATTCATCTCCGCGCTATCTGTGTTACATCATAAAAGAAACTATTTTAGTTTCTAAAATCTGAAAAATTCAAAAAATGGATGTTTTGAAGTAATGTTGGGAATTAAAGCATGAGTTATTATAATATAATGACATTTGATCAACGTGATTATATTACAGTAAGTCATGCTGAGTTTCTAATGGAACGTGATAAAGGTTCACAGATCACACCCTCGTCATGAACCATGTTACATAACTCTTTCTTTCTATTTAATCTCTAAATATATCAAGAAAATACTTTTCTTGATGATTCGGTCTTTTCCAGATATTCTGGTAATTTAACAAATCAAGATCGTGCCATTACAATTTCTTTCTTAGAACATTAACTATGTTCATTCCGAAATGCATAGCTACGAATTCTGGACCATTATTCGCTTGACTTGAAGTCGGGAAGGAAAAACGAAAGCATGGAGCTCCTAAATATAAGGGAAAATATAAAGCCTGAAAACAACACATATATTACAAACCATGTATATCAATGCGTATATCAATATAAAGACATGGAAGAATGAAAAATACTATAACCCCAAGGTAATAGTAGAAGAAAATAACTTCCTCTGGTGGCACATGAAAAAGAAGAATGAAGGATACGATAGCCAAGAAAATATCAAGAATCAGAACTGGATTAAGCATTTCACAATCTTTTGGAAGTATGAAATAAGGAAGAAGATGTAGGAGTGGTGAAAATAATGAAACAGAAGTGGTTAATTTATAGCAAAATATCAGACATAACAATCGAGGCAGATTATGCATTTAAAGGAAATCTTAATTTCCTTAAATTTCGAAGAATCAAATCTTATTTAGATTATGAAGATTTTCTATTCCTTAAATTCCGGAAATCAATCGTAACTACGTCAAAAGATAAGACGAATCTCTATTCTTTCATTTCACTCTTTTATGATAAATTCTCTCATACGCATCGAGAAATCAGATTGTTTTATCCATATTATTCAACGATGATAAAATTCTATTTATCAAATCATATTCGTCATAAAAACATTTTTATTGTTAGCCATGACGACCTCACTCAAATTTTGGGACGAAATTTCTATAACGGGTAGGTACTGTGATGACCCGGAAATTTCTGACCAAATTTAAACTTTATCTTTAAATGATTTAATGTTTTCGACACGATAAGCAAAGTCTGTAATGTTGAGTCTCAAAGTTTTGGAACTATATTCATGTAATCAATTATTCTTTGACTGTTCTCGAAGATTCACGAACAATATATATATATATAACTTAATGTGCATAAATATATATATATATATATACATGATTTCAAGTTATTTAGTAAACGATAGTAACATTCGATTATTGATTCGATTGATATTAAGATAAGTTAACTAAAACGTTTAAGATGAACCAGTAAAACACTAATTTGCTACAGTATTTTCGAATTGCTACAGTACCCGAAAAGCTACAGTGTTTTCGAAAATCACTATTTGCTACAGTAAAAAAACTTTGCTGCAGTAAAAGACTATTTCAAAATGAAAATGTATATGTATATACTATGAGACGATGATTTATAGAAGTAAATGACCAAAATACTCGAAAGTTTAAGATACACTTTGAGTGATATAGTTTATTGATAATTTAAGACTATATTTTAACAAAGGTACGAGTCACAAAACGTAAAGAGCCAGTTTTCTCAGCTTATGAATGGACATTCGAAAAATCAGAACCTGGACATAAGTCGCGTGATGACGTACGAATTATCGGAACAAAAATTACAAGTCAACTATGCACGTGAATTTAATATAATATATAATTAATTATATAAATTATATATTATAAATATAATTAATAAATATGTCGACAAGCGTAGGACAAAAACGATTGTGAGCTGGAAAAAGAGGTCATGCGATCGCATGGCCATTGTGCCTCAGACCCATACGATCGCATGGAGGGCTGGGACAGGACACATCTATAAATTTGATCGAATTCGCGATTTGTTTCTCACAATTCAATTCACTCTCATCTCTGTCTCTTTATATATACTTATATTATTATTATTATTATTATTATTATTATTATTATTATTATTATTATTATTATTATTATTATTATTAAGATTAATATTATTATTAATCTAATAATTATTAGTAATATTATATTATTTGTATTATACATAAAATACTACGACAAGGTTATGTCCAAACGATTTCAAAAATGGTTATCGAGTGAGTCAAAGCTAAGGAAACTATGGGATATAGCTATAGAGGTTATGGGTAATGTCGTGGGTATTATTGGCAAGACAAACCTAGTGTTAATCATCTCCGTTACGTCTACGTACTTTCCTACAATATTGAATTTCAATATTGATACGTAAGCACTCATATTTTATCTTTTATATATTAATTGCGTATCCATGTCTAGTGCTCGAATATATGTTTATACATACGTGTATGCTAAATTTTGTCGTTAAACAGTTTATAATAGATCACGAATTAAATACATATATTACTGGTAAAAGGTATATGATATACATGTTTTTGGAAAGCTGGCGAAAAATCAATAACTTTTCATTTAGATATCGAATAGTTTCGATGAACGGATTAAAAGATATGATCAACTGAATTATAATTGACATTAATTGGAATTGCTTTTGAATCTGCAATTAATATTTAAACAACTTGTTTGTAAGATTGATAAATTGGATTTTTGAATATTACCCACCGAGTAAATGAATCCTTATATAAGGTACGTCTCGTTTTGTTGAACTATTGTCAATATTGACTTTTTGAAACGACTTTGGATAACTTCTGTATGTCGATCTCGAGCATTAGGATTGTGATACACTATGACCTGACCTAGCTTGATAAACATTTATTGACCAACATATGTTCTCTAGGTTGAGATCTACGGTTATTTGGTAATCCGAGTTTCGGTCACATTTTGGTGAACGACTTTATATGCTGCTAAGGTGAGTTTCATTTGCTCCCTTTTTAATTGCTTTTGCAATCTATATTTTTGGACTGAGAATACATGCACTTTATTTTAAACGGAATGGATACAAGTACATACAAAATTCTACACCGAGTTTGAACCGAAAATCCCTTAGCTTTGGTAACTAGTAACTGCCGGTTATAAGAACTGGTGGGCGCGAGTAGTAGTATATGGATCCATAGGGCTTGACATCCCCGTCTGTTCCAGGTATAGAAACCCTAGCCTGAACTATAAAACAGACGTATGCTATTTGAGTTTAGTACACGTTGGTCTGCGTGTATTGTACATGTTGGTTGCATGTATGTTAAAACAGGGGTACTTATTATAACGTTAAAGCTTAGTTACCAGGGTGCTCAATCTTGTAGAATATTTTGATAAACGTTTCTGGATGAAACAACTGAAATCTTGTGATCCACCTTTATATACAAATTATACGAAACATTAAAACTATGAACTCACCAACCTTTGTGTTGACACTTGTTAGCATGTTTATTCTCAGGCTCCCTAGAAGTCTTCCGCTGTTTGCTTATATGTTAGACAAGCTATGTGCATGGAGTCTTACATGACATATTTTTCAAGGAAACATTGCATTCACCAAATCATCACCATGTATCTTATTTTGACTGCATTGTCAACGGAAGTACTGTTGTAAACTATTATTTATGGTGATTGTCTATATGTAGAAATCATCAGATGTCGAAAACCTTTGATTTAAATATTCATTTATGGTGTGCCTTTTCAAAAGAATGCAATGTTTAGAAAATGTATCATATAGAGGTCAAATACCTCGCAATGAAATCGATGAATGACGTGTTCGTCCATATGGATTTGGAGCGATCGTCACAAATGAAGTAATAAAATATATCATGTATGATAAAGGATTCTTTATGTGATAATAAAGACATAAAGACATACACCTATTGATACGCATACAGTGCATACTATTTCACTTTGCAATCGATAAACTTTTAAAAATCATTCACTATTTTTAATGCCATATTGACAATAAAATGAACATACTACTTCCATATCGTTAGATGACTACTACCATTAAAACTAATAATAATAACATTAGAAAAAATAAAATTGCTATAGGAAAAAAAAAAGATAAAAAAAACCTCATGATGCATGTAGACACATCAACGTATCATCTAACAAGATACATGTTATATAAGAAATTCAAAATAACTTGGATATACAAATACAGTACAAATAAACAATATAATAATCATAATATTAACATTAAAAATAATAAAATTGCGAGATAAAACGAAAATTAGAATATAAAAAATCTCATCATACATGTTATATAAATATAAACACAACAAAGCATCATCTAATAAGATACATGATATATAAAAAATTCAAAATAACTTCCATATAAATAGATAATGATACTACAAATTACCTTAAAAGTGTTAGTACTTTTTAATATATAAAAATATAAACTGTATATCAAGGCATCCATTGTATAAGGGGGATGATTCTCACACACTGTTTTTTGATCCTCACACACCAATTTACTTGAACTCCTCCATAATAATAGGGTAAAAGGGTGTGTGAGGATCAAAAAATAGTGTGTGAGAATCATCCCCCATTGTATAAAGCAAGTTAACAATTTAAAACATTAACGTACTATTGGTGCTCAAAGATATCAATGCTATCATCAAGACAAATAGATCATTTTATAATTCCATAGAAAAGTCATGGCTAAAAATAACAATCTAGGAGTTCGCAAAATTTTGAAAAAAAGCTTCAACAAATTAAAAATGTTATGTTATTGTTGGTGACAATTTGAACTCGTCATTTTTTTAATCATTCCATAGAAAAGTCATGGCTAAAAATAATAATTTAGGATTTCCCAAAATTTTGAAAAGAAACTTCAACAAATTAAAAATGTTATGTTATTGTTAGTGACTATTTGAACTCTTTCATTTTCGTATGAACCTATAACACTCAAGGCAACAACTATTTGTCACCATATATTTATGTATAAGACAACGGAAATACAATTCACGTGGTCCATAATTTAAAAGCAAATATATTAGTACCTGAATAAGTAATAACCTACGTAAATAACTTATCACTTCACGTTAGCCTAAATTCACATTGACATCTATTTTTTTGAAACCATTCTTAAATGACAACCAATGATATACTGAAAGTGAAGAAAAGAAATTGGGAAAATTCAAAAATCACAAAATGGTTTCATTAACTACTCAATCCTTGGTTGGACTCTTCCAAAATTATATTTTTTTAGATGATTTTGCAAGTGAAAATGTTGAGTAAGGGAACTAATATACTTCACTTAAATAGTAACCAACGAAATTCATTTATTCAAAAAGAAGTCGAATGGTTGGGATTATAATTCCACTTAGTTAATAACCAGCTAATAATATTTATTCAGAATAAGTTGGATGGTTGAAATTACTAACATGGAGTAACAAAAATATTTATTGAATGTGGTTTTTCAACTTACTCCATATGTTTTAAACATGTTTACCATAAAATTTATTACCTTCGTATATCATCTTAAAAATCAACTATTTACCATTACCTTTTTACTATTTACTTTTTTACCATCTATGTTATTATTATGATTTATTAGCCTCATTTAATAATCTAGGAAGATAGGAAGATAGGAAGATTTAGATAGATATAGATAATAAACACAATAATTAGTTGAAAGCCAAAAAAAAAAAAAAAAAAAGCAGCTTATAGATCATGACTTTCTTATGTGTATCTAATTCCACCTTCCTAACACTTTCTTCAATCATTTCCACATATATAACTCACAAACTTAATCATCCTTTATTCACCCGACCAATTCACCACCATAATGGAACCATCAACAATCCAAAATGTTCACCAACATAAAAACACAAATCATGATCCACAACTACATAATACCGACACAGATTTCGCTTTCAACTTCAGCTACCAGCTAAACCAACCATCAATCACCGCAGCCGACGAGTTATTCGATTGCGGAAAGATCAAGCCATTAGACCCTTCCCCACATTGTCCACAACCTCCCTCATGTTCTCCAAAAACTCATAACAAAAACTACATAAAATCTTTACCATTTTGTCCTCAAAATCAAACAACAACAACTACCAAACACAAATTAGTATCCGATATTCTTTCGGAGGATATAAAAGTTACAAAAAATGACTTTTCTTTAACATCACCTTTTGGGTTCATTTGGTACAATAAATGGAACTTAAAAAACTTGTTACTTTTTAGAAGTACGTCTGAAGGAAGTGCGGTTATAGCGAATGATGTTAAAAACTCAAGTTTCAGAAGTACGGATGGATCGGTGGGGTCTACTTCGAGGAAAATGAAGAGGAAAGTATCTGCACATGAACTACATTATACCGCAAATAGGGCGGTTGCGAAAGAGATGAGAAGGAAGACATTTTTGCCATATAAAGCAGGATTATTGGGTTGTTTAGGATTTGGTCATAATCTTCAAGATATATCATCTAGAGGAAGATTATAAATTATTTAAGAGAAGTGTTAATTTGTGTTAGGGTTAAGTACAGTTTTGTAAAAACTTGTTTTGATTTTAATGTTTTTAGATGAGTATTATACTTCTCTTGTAAAAGTCCAAGACATGGTATAATGTAATGATTTTTTATTTATTTTTTTGTACAAGTCATTGATTGGTAAAGAACGTTTTTTTTCTATTAACTTCTTTTTTTGAACAAGAAGAATTTTATTAAAAAAAAGAACCAAATGTACACGAGCAAAGAAGCAATACACGAATCACACGGCAACAAAAATAACACGACCTAATATATGGAAAAAAAAATGACTTGGGATGCAAAGGTTGCAACTCAAGACCACCAAACTAACAACTAAGGACTCGAAAGATAAGTAGCCGGATTGGAGAGCCAAGTAAGCCAATCAAATTTCCTTTTCTTCGATCTATTAGAAATCCACTCGAAAGAAATAGTTTGGATCTCATTAAGAGCAACCGGGCCACTCCAAGTTTTACCTTGAAACACCTTATTATTTCGGTTTTTCCAAATGAGATACATATTAATCCATAACAATGTTTGCCAAACTTTTTTCCCGAAGCATGACGTATTCTTCGAACTATCGCCATTTGCAATTTCGGTGATGCTATAATTTGAAAAGTTACCCATATTCCACCATTTAAAAACACGATCTCAAACATCCAACGCATATTTGCAAAAGATAAGCGAGTGATCCACGGATTACAAATCGTTGTCGCAAAGTGGTCACCTTACGCTATGTAAATCCATTCCCCTTTTATCAAGTTCAAGCTTGACGGGAAGGCGTTTTTTAACTGCGCGTCAAACGAAAACTTCAATTTTCTTTCTATTAACTTACAGTATTTGTTACAATTTTTATTAAAACAATGTCAAAAAGTGTAGCATATGAGAATTGAAAGGTTAAAATATTCATTTTTTTGTCAAGGTATGTGTTTGTATTATCAATAAAAACTAGTCACATTTCTTTTGAAACTATAACGTCGAAACAATCACATGATAACATGGTTGGATCAGATATGTCTAACTAAAAGTACTTACCAACTTTTTAACAGTCTAAATAAAAAAACCTTACCTTAAAGATTCTTACTTAAGTAGATAGTTCATTTCAAGAAGAGAGTTTATTTGTACAGTATTATTTTTAATCACCTACTATATATGTTTTTGATCGTTGTACAATGTTTTTAAGTACATTTAGTGATGAATCATTTAAAGTATGTGATATACGAATTATTAACGTATCAAGAAACCACATGCACTATAGTCATCATTGTGGCTGCTTTTATTTGTATTTTCTTGCCCCCTTTCTTCTTTTGTTAATTTGTCGGTATATAAGAATCTTTGATTTATTGATTTTAAGTGTTTATTTTATTGTTTAAAAAGGCAAAAGAAGACATTAATGAGTGTATATGATATTTAATTAGTAAATATCGTAGTTAGTGGAACGTTTTAAAACATATTGTATAGTCAAAATTACCGACATACTATTTAAAACAGTCTAATTTTAAAGTTTGATGATGCCAAATTTTTATGTATATATTCAAATAAAAGAGTAAAATTGTTGTAAAGATTAACTCTTCAACCATATTAAACTTAATTAATTTACAACAATAACATTACAAAATTCCGTCGAAAGGAATATAAAGAGGTATGACGTAGACAGTCAGCGATCATAAATCATTTTAATCAAAATGATGATCGTTATTTAAATAACCTATTCTTATGATATGCTTACTTTCACTTAAGATAAAAGTGATAGGCGGAAGTCGTATTTTCATGTATTCATGAAATCATTACATAAGCTTAAGCCACGTTTACGCGTAGGAGATTATGGGGTTGAAAAGTCGAAAGCCAACATAAAGAGCAAAAATATCAAAAGAATGGTAACACAGAAGATAAAAAGGCGATAAAAAGAAACACACAATCATACATGGTGCACATATTCTTAATTGAAATGTCTAATTGCATAAATTGTATATTTGGTTTTTTATCCTTGGTATGCAATTTATTATAAACAAAAATATAGTGTTATTTAGTTATTAATGATACACGTAACGAAAACTCCTATCCATTAATCGTAAAAAGATGAAAAATACTCAAGAATGATACTCATGGCGGACGGGAGCCGGATGACGTATACTTAAAGTCATCATCCGAACCGTTCGTAAGCCCAGATCCGTCACCTGTGACCCGTCACATGGTCACGGGTGAAGGCAATGTACGAATGTAAGCGCGGCGCCCAACAAGGAATACACGTAAGCCCGTTACCAGACAGTGTGTATACACAAGCCCGTTAACCGGCAGTATGCACACCTGAGCCCGTTAACCGGCAGTGTTCGTACGTATCAGCACAATGATTGTAGTACACGTGAACCCCACACATAACAGTGTTACAATGTCACCTAAAGTTTCTTGATCAAACGGTTGTTTATTTTATGGATTAATGAGGTCATGTTAGTTAAGTAACATTAAAGTGAAATAACACAATGATTAAATAGTTTAATTATAAACTTATGTTAGAAAAAGGCATGTAACTTTGAAACTTTAACTTATACAATTACTACGTTAGAAAAAGTCATGAAATTTAAACTTAGTTTAAATGATCAGTATGTATTGAAGAAGGGTTTAAACGATTATCGTACAAAGTTTTGAGTACATTATTAAGATAAAAGACATCCATAACACGTTATTCTTATAAAACGAACTAACACATTTGTGTCACTTCAATATTTTTCTAGTCTTAAGTGAAAACTTAATACGTGACATCTATAACACACATCTTCAAAATAAATGTACTCACTATATTATTTGAATTAATGAAAGTTCAAATAATAATACTATATGTGCAACAAATAATTTCACAACGTTGTTCTCAAAAATATATGAACACGAGAAGGTGAGAACGCAGTGGCAATTCTATGATCAAAACTCAATGTGATCCTAAAAATTGCACAAAATATTGAACGTGTCGGGTCAAATCAGGTCGGGTCGAGTCGTCCCCAAAACACAAATATAAAATTGAATAATTTGTTCATATGTAGTAGCAATTAATGACATATAGATTAGCAATTTCACATTAGCAATTTTAAAATAGCAATGGCCTATAGAGTAGCAATTTTACAGTAGTAATTTTAAATTGTTATTCTATAGCACTTTTAAATTTCAATTTTACAACATGTTATCAATATAAATCGCATAACATTTAAAATTACAATTTTCCTTGACTTTTTAAAAAGAATAAGTTAGGTAGTTATGAGTGATGAGATTAGAGATTCATATACAATAACTATTACATATATATTTACCATTACACATTCATCTTAATTACAAGTATATAATGAATTCAGTATGAGTACTCACAATAAAACATATATATCTCAACATAAAAATTACACATAATTTGTCATATTATATCATTGATAGTAAATTTAACAAATTATGTTCATTCTTAGACAAACATTACACATTCAGGTGAAATAATTTTAAATTATGTTATGTTATATTACGTTTTGTTTTCATTATATATTTGAAAATATTATAAAATTTCTTAAATATTCAATGAATATCCATTAACCAGCTTAATCTACTGGATATATAGACGTATGAACTAAATTTAAATGGATATGAATAAGACTATGGATATGAATGAACAATAACTAAATGGATATGGCCTCACGCCTACACCCGATCCATATCCGATCCGTTGACATCCTCAGAATGAAGGATTGAAGATAGAACTAAAAGAAATTGTGATGTAGAATGAAGTAGAACATAATTAGAATTGGAATTGAACAAATGTTTGTTTATTTTTATATAGAGTAAATTATATGAATTGTCCCTGTGGTTTACGTTAAATTACGCTGGTCGTCCCTATTTCTTAAAAATTATACCGGTAGTCCCTGTGGTTTTTAATATGCTCGGCGGTAGTCCATAAGAAAACCTCTGTTATCTTGGTCCGTTGAAAGATACCATGTGCTGAGCACATGATGGGCATTTGCGTCATTTAAAAATCAGATCAGTTGCTACAATTAGGGGTGTTCAAAACCGGATATCCGAAATTTCGGATATCCGAAAATTCGGATAGTGGTTTTGGCCATCCGAAATCCGAATCCGAAATTTCGGATATCCGAATTTCGGATATCCGAAATTTCGGATTCGGATTTCGGATTATCCGAATATCCGAAGTGTATATAAAATATATAAAAAATGTAAAAAAAAATGACAAATTGATAAGCAACCTGTTCTGTCACTCTTAAACAAGAAGTGCACAATGAGTTGGAACCACATAAACATAGTAAATAAAGTAAATCTGTTCTATCACTCTTAAACAAAGTGACCATCAACCAAATTTTATTGATATTTATGAAAGAGTCTTGTAGATACAAAAGTAATAAACAAAACAAACGAACTACTGTATCTTTAAAAGAGAATGCAAATGAGTACATAAACCACGGACCAAGGGGCACTGCACCCTGAATGATACAGATGTTTACAAGGTAACGTTTTTGCACTAGACCCCAATATAAGTTTCTCTTTACAAACAGCCCAATGGGAATCAGACCGTGTATCTTTCTTTGAATCTTTAACTGTAGAAATACTACTAATAGCCGATTATATGTGCAATCGAAGATGGAGCCGATTAGATGAAAGCAATTGAAGATGGAGACGATTAGATGAAGAGATGAAGTTGCGATGAGACTTGAAGATGGAATCAACGTTTAAGAGAAAGGCAGTATTTAGATCTAGGGTTTTCTAATTTGGTACTGTACTTGTTTGTCCCCTGTTCCAATATAAATTACTCCGTATAATTAAAAATAAAAATAATATTTAATTAATAATAATTACAATGTTTTTTCGGATATCCGAATATCCGAAAATTTTGAAAAGTTCTATCCGAAACCCGAACCCGAAAAATCGGATATCCGATTTTCGGATATCCGAAAATTCGGATATCCGATTTTTCGGATATTTTCGGATCGGATATTCGGATTCTTCGGATTTCGGATTCGGATACGGATATTATGAACACCCCTAGCTACAATATAAACCCCAATCGATCCTCCCAAACCGATTATGAAATTAGGGTTATTTTTGTCTTCGCTGCTACGAAATTAGGGTTCCTTTTTTCAAATTACTGAAGAGTTATCTTTTACGCAATTATTCCACATCATCAGTATCCGTTAAATCCAAATTTGTGATTCACGGTATTCTCTATCCACATCTATTTATTCAATGTATCAGTTTATATGTATGCTTTTTTTCACATTAAATTGATTGATTATACTTATAATACATGTTAAGTCTTAAATTTAAGAATTGGGTATGTGATTCTTGAAGTTTATTTGTAATTTGGGGCCTAAAGTTATTATCTTTTATGAATCTGGATTACTTCTTATGAAATTTTTTTATGAATATTTTTGTTTTTTTGAAGGAAATGATGAATTGAGTGAAGAATTGGCCCTCAAATTAAAAGTGTCCGGTAAGAAACAACCACATGTTACCGATTTTAAGCAAAGAGTGCGTAAGAATAAAATGTTGGCTAAAAGAAACAAAAATATAGATTTACGAGAACATCCCCGTTTGTCGAAATCAAATAGTTTTGATTCAAGTGCTTTAAGATAGCATGTTGAAGACGATGAAGATGCGGGTAACAACAACGATGAAAACTTAGGATTAGATTGCCGATTTCTTTATTTGTAATTTCATTGTTCATTTTCATTTTTTCCCCTAGAATACTCTGAGTTCGAAAGTGGAATGAAGTAGTTGTATTGCAGCTACCTAGTAATATGGAACTTTTTGTAATATTTTCGAAATCGGATGTATTAGATACCGCACCGGAGTACGGTTTGAAGATGTTGCAGGTCTGAGTGAAGCCAATGAAGTAGATGGAGTGAACAACACAGGCACTAACAAGATGGCAGTCGAAAAATTGTGATGGTTTTGGCAGCTACAAATTTTCCATGGGATATCGATGAAGCATTGAGGTTTTGAACTCCCCATATTTTTCTCAGTTATTCCATTTTTTTTTTCTGTATATTTTATTTTTGTCAATTTCTTAAAATGATGGTTATCGTTACTATGCAGATGGCGATGAAGATGCGGGTAACAACAACGATGAAGACTTAGGATTAGTTTGTCGATTTTTTTAATTGTAATTTTGTTGTTTATTGTCATTTTTCTCTCTGGAATAATCTGTGCTCGAAATTAGAATGAAGTACTTGTATTGAAGCTAACCAAGTAATCTTGTACTTTTTCTAATATTGTTGAAATTGAAATGCAATATCCTTCACGTTTTGCAATATGTAGCATTTGAGTACCAGCAATTTGTTTCATGTTTGAATATAGCCAAGTGTATTATGCATTTGATTATCGCATATGTATAATGTGTATTACGCATTTGATTATTACATATATTTAAGCATTTGAAGACATCAGTAGTTTATTCCCAAGTCATTTCGTACCCAAAGCGTATTATGTAAATGACCAAGCGTATTATGCAAATGGATATACATTATAGACGAATTGACTTATTTACCCATCATGTGCATAGCACATGCTTTCATTTAACGGAGGGAGATAACAGATGCTAAAAAATGGAATACCGCCAAACATATATAAAACCACAAGGACTATCTCTATAACTTTTAAGAATTAGGGACTACCGACATAATTTAACGTAAACCACAAGGACCATTCGTATAATTTACTCTTTTATATATAATATATTCAATGGCTCATACTATAAAGTTGTAAGTGAGCTAATTTCAAACACCTTAGGAGTCAAAACTATGAAATTATAATCTCTAAAAATTTATGGGGTCCCATTATTATATTTAGTGGTGTCCTATATAAAAATAATAATTTTTTTTTGATAAATTTTGAAAAACTAGTGGTGTCACAGGACCCCGTCCAGATACACCTACACTCGCCACTGTGAGAACGGTACTTGGGAGGGTGGTGACGAAACAAGCGGGGTGCGAAAAAATGTGAAGGCAAAGGTGAGAACACTAAAGGTGTCACTTGCCTACAAACTAAAATTTAATCTATAAAATACACATTATCTGATTAAGAAACCTAAATCACTTTTACTTGCCTTTCTCTTTGAGTAAGTTAAGTTATTATATCACTAGTTCTTAAGGTTTACATGAAATTACATCAATTGTCTTTGTATCTTGCAAATTACATGGATCGTCCTTGATCGATCAATTTGGTAGTGCACGATAGTCGTCGATATGTTTTTCATGAAATTACATTTATTGTTCTTATACTTTGAAAATTAAATTGATTGTCCTTGACTTACCTGAAAGTGTATTTTGATGATCAGTGATTGAGTCACTCGAGAATAGTTATTTATAGAAAATGAGTAATATATGTATTATACAAATAAATAATATATATTTGAATTTTATAATGGCAGTCCTTAAATTTGTTATTAAAAGGTTTTATTAATTATATACTATCTAATAGACAAAAATGATGAATAGAATCCAGGAGCATTTTCGTCCTTTCACTTTTTTTCCAACTTTTTTTTTTTCAAAAAAGCCCCCACACTTTGTTCAAATATTAAAATCTATCCCCAAACAGGGGCGTAAAGTGTCAAATACTCATTTTCATAAAAAAAATCTTAAATAAACTCCACCCAAATATTCAACGGGCCATATCTTCTCGCTCGCAACGAGTTAAATTTTTCCGACACCATCGTTAAACTTGAAATAATGTTAGGAACACAATGTCACTAACTATATGCAAAACGGACGCTTTTTAAAAAGCGCTAAATATTTGAGGTACTTTTCATACACGTTGATTTTGCGTTAAATTTTTAAAAGTCGACAATTTCATAGCGAAACGCGGAGATACACATATATTGTTAATGTAAAATAACATTTAAATCTTTCACGTTTATATACCATATAATTCTAACGACCTGTCCTAATCCATAAGGACGAATACATTACATTTGGTTACAATGCGAGGTACTTGACCTCTATATGATACATTTTACAAACATTGCATTCGTTTTTAAAATACAAACTTTCATTTCATCGAAAGTTGACAGTCATGCATACCATTTCATAATATATCAAACTATCACTGACTTAATAATAATCTTGATGAACTCAACGACTCGAATGCAACGTCTTTTGAAATATGTCATGAATGACTCCAAGTAATATCTCTAAAATGAGCAAATGCATAGCGGAAGAATTCCTTAATACCTGAGAATAAACATGCTTTAAAGTGTCAACCAAAAGGTTGGTGAGTTCATTAGTTTATCATAAATAATCATTTCATAATTTTAATAGACCACAAGATTTCATATTTCCATTTCTCATAAACGTACGTCCCATGCATAGAGACAAAAATATCATTCATATGGATTGAACACCTGGTAACCGACATTAACAAGATGCATATAAGAATATCACCTATCATTCCGGAAAATCCTTCGGACATGATAAAACAACATCGAAGTACTAAAGCATCCGCTACAACGGATGGGGTTCGTTAGGCCCAATAGATCTATCTTTAGGATTCGCGTCAATTAGTAGACTGGTTTACTAATTCTTAGGTTACCAAGCAAAAAGGGGCATATTCGGCTTCGATCATTCAACCATATAATGTAGTTTCGATTACTTGTGTCTATTTCGTAAAACATTTATAAAAATTGCGCATGTATTCTCAGCCCAAAAATATAAAGGGTAAAAAGGCAAATGAAACTCACCATAATGTATTTTGTAGTAAAAATACATATGACAATATTGAACAATGCAGGGTTGGCCTCGGATTCACAAACCTATATCATTTATATATTTATTAATACATATCCTTGTAATTGAACAATTTTATATATATTATTATTAATGATATAATTTTTATATTAGTAACTTATATATTTTGTTATTAATATATATTCATAAAAATATAAATTTTGTTATGTTATATGTATTAAATATTATATATATATATATATATATATATATATATATATATATATATATATATATATATATATATATATATATATATATATATATATATATATATATATTTCATTTATCTGTTAAAATACTAATTATAATAATACCAAAATAATATTACTAGTGATTTAAAATAATAATAATGATAATACTTGTATTAATAATAATGATAATAATATTAATGATTCTATTAATAATACTATTAATGTTAGTTTTAGTAATAATTCTTATGATAATAACAGTAATTTTTTAATAAAATGAAAAGTTTATTAATAATGATAATGAAAATAATAATTTTATAGTAATACATAATACTTAATAATAATAATAATAATAATAATAATATTAATCATTATAGCAATTTCATTATAATGATAATATTAATAACCATACTTATGTTAATCCTAATCAAAATCTTCATGTTTAATTTGTAAACTAATAACTAAAGCTTCGTAATCCTAATCATAATAATAAGAGTAATACTTATTAATAATAATCATAATCATAATAATATTATTCATAAATGTGACTATAATCCTAATACTAATATTAAATTATAACTAATACATATTTTAATAGTAATAATTATAATAATAACATTTATAATATTTGTAATACTAATAACAATATTTAATAATAACAATATCATTAGTAATAATAATACTAATAATGAAAATAATAATAATAATAATAATAATAATAATAATAATAATAATAATAATAATAATAATAATAATAATAATAATAATAATAATAATAATAATAATAATAATGAAAATAAAAATAAAAAAAAAGAAAGGCTACCTTATAGTATCAAGCCTAAAAAAAAAAGACACCCATGCACGGGCTCGAACCCATGACCTCCCGCTAGCAAACACACTCCTTAACCATTTCACTGCTCCTGCTTTTCTAATCTATACTCCATTTTAATTTTATTTAACCCATATTCGTTATTCATCTTTTTTTTACAGCAACTGGATCGATCAAGGTTCTATCCTCATTCAGATATAAATCAACAACTTTTATGACTCTTAATTGAAGCTAAAAATATCAGGTGTGGTTAATTGGTTTAATTAGGATATCAAAAAAAAAAAAAAAATGGCGTACAGCCTTCGAAAGAAAAAAAAATATAAGCTTAAATCAATGTAAAATTCATGATGAACGAATTGTTTGACTTTTGACTAATAAACTTTGACTCAAGAATTCGAGATCAAAAGAAGAAATTGAGACTTGAAAACTTACAGAAAGTATAATTTGATCATTCCTAACAACTCGGCATTGATAGATTTTTAAGTTTCTTTCAAAATCGATTTTGGAATGAAAAGTTACACGAGCAGAGTAGTTTACCAGGTATCCTTCAATATTTGATTTAATTCAACAATTTAAAAACTAAAAAAGTAATTGTGATTGATAATTGTTAGTTAAGGTCGACTGGTATCATTTATCATTGAATTGATCAAGCTTTATAGCAAACAAGGGTCGACAGCAATTTAAATCAGGTACAGAAAGTAAAAAAAATATATAAATAAATAAAAGAGAAAGGGATTGCTAACAGCTTCTTGGATCGTTCTGATGATTGATTGTGTGATTTGTACGATTTTTGATAAAGGAAAATAAATCATCTATAGATTGAAAGTGATCTAAAACTGTGTACGTTCTTACTTGTATATATTTTGTATTTAACAGTATTTGTATATATTTATCTGTTTATAATACGTCTATATATATATATATATATATATATATATATATATATATATATATATATATATATATATATATATATATATATATATATATATATATATATTACAGATTCTAAACTAATTTCTAATATATATCTGTATATATAATTCAGTAAATATATAGATTTATCTGTTCTTGTACATATATTATCTATATAATATAATTAATCTTATTAATTAATATATATAACTATAATAATAATAATACTCTTAATATTATAAAAATAATATTATTGATAATAATAATAATATCTATAAGATTTATAAAATTAAGATTAATTATAATAATAATATTTATTATAATAATTCTAATGTGACGACCCGGAGATTTCCGACCAAATTTAAACTTAATCTTTATATGATTTCGAAACGATAAGCAAAGTCTGTAATGTTGAGTCTCAAAAAATTTGAACTGTTTCATATATTCAATTGACCTTCGACCATTTCTGACGATTCACGAACAACTATTTGTGAGTAGATATGTATATAAATATAAATAAATATATGTACATAAATGTTATTAATCGTTGTATGAAATTATTATTATAAATAAATATGTAAAACAATATACAACTTAATTGTTAGAAATAAGTATGAAAAATGATGTAATTAATAATAAAATTTATTGTTAAAATAAATCTATATACATAAAGTATATTGAATATATATATTTGGTTTTGAATTCATTTAGTAAACGACAGTAGCACTCGTTCATCATTCGATGGATATTACACAAGTTAAATTCAAACTTATATTATTTTTAAAATAAACGGTTAGCCGAAAATGAGTTCTATAAATTTTATGCTTACTAAAAATGTATTTAGGATCTAGTTATTTAATTTTAACACTTTTTATATTTCACCCATAAATGAGAGGGACAGTTGATGTAATTTTTATTTAATAGTTAATGATCAAATTTTATACCATAATAACCAAAATAAATAAAGCTATTTAATTTAAAAATTTGGGATTTTTCCAAAGACTTTTATTCACCACTGAGTAAACAAAGGAGTACGATATATTTGTCCGTGAAGGGTGTCGGTAGAAAGAAACAAGTTGGAGGCTTCCTAACTACTCGAATACTGTTCTTTCATTATTGTTGTTTGAGTGAAATTATTATTATTATTATAATATTTATATTACTGTTTTTGTTTCTTCTTCTCACCAATTAACATCTACGCAATATATATTATATATGTATAGATATATTGCAAACAACAAAAATTAACATTCACTACCTTCTATATTTTTCCTACTGTATGATCACTATCACAAGAAACATCTTCTTCATGAACTATTTTAGGCCGCCATCCTCACTACCATAAACCACCACCGGTTACCTTCCTCCATAAAACCCACCATGACCACCCATCGTTGATGATCTCCACCACCACCCTAGTAATCATCATCCTATCGACAATCACCATTGAACCACCTCTACCTTCGGTAATCACCACCACCTTCGAACTACAATCAACACCATTTTTGCTCACCATTTAACCACACCCGTACCATCACTTCCATGAACCACCTTCATCCATCTTAAACCATCACTCACAACCACATCCACCACCTGATGTCGTGCGAGGTGTACGTGAAATACTATATATTTTTGATACGAAAAGCGTTACAAATTACACAAGTTTTAATTATTTATTTACAAATGGGATATACCTAAACCTTGCTACAACACTATAGGCAGTGTACCTAATCGTAGAGTAGTATAGTTTTTAGTAAGTCCGGTTCGTTCCACAGGGAGCGGGCTTATTGCACACTATATTTTTAAACAACTATATTTGTACAAAATATATATAATTATATATAAAGGGGGTTTACCGTTTAATGACCGGTTTGTCGATTTATATTTTAAGCGAAGCGTATAGTAAATGACGATAATTAAAGTAGCGAAAAATAAATGACAATAAATAAATGACGTTAAATAAAATAGCGAGTAAATAAAAGTACGATGAAAAATACAATAAAACAATTATGCTTATTTAAACTTCCGTAATCATGATGTTTGACGTGTTGATTTTGGTTTTATGCCCATGGGTTAATTGTCCTTTGTCCTGAATTATTTAATATGCTCGTCTGGTTTTTATCCATAACAGTCCATCAGTCATAAATATAAAGTGCGAGTGTCCTCGTCAAATTATCCTTATACCCGAAGTCAAATATTCCAACTAATTGGGGACTTAAACTGTAACAAGGTTTTAATACTTTGTTTAATAATTACACCAGGATATCAACTGCGTGTAACCCAAAGTTTTAGTACTTTGTTAACAATTACACCAAGTGTCCTTGTATATAATTTCACCCCTGTTTTAATAATTCTAGTGACTATTAATCCATTCCCGTGTCCGGTTAAATGAACGATTATTCGTACATATAAATACCCCGCCCATCGTGTCCGATCGAGTGTATATGGTTATTTATAGGGACGTCCAATTGTAAATCTTTATATTAAAATTAACAAACTATCATTTAGTTAAACAAATATAAAGCCCATTAATAGCCCATAGTCTAATTTCCACAAGTGTCGTTCTTTTGTTCAAACCCCAATTATGGTACAAAGCCCAATTACCCCGTCTTTAATATTTAGTCCAACATCATGATTACTTTGGTTCAAATAAGCATAATAATAACTTAAGTACGAGACATTAATTTAAAAAGGAGAACATAACTTACATTGAGTATTTATCGCGTAGCGTTACACGGACAGAATTTCGACTTCAAAAACCCGTAAAATAACCTTTACCTAACCCGAACTAATCTAATATAAAACTACCCTATACTATATATATTATATATATATTTATTTATTTATTTATTACAGAGTATTATTATTATTATTTATTTATATATAAACTCGGCATAATGCATGGCCTTTTATAGGCGTTTTGATTTCTGACAGCTCCGCGAGTCGTGGAGTTTTTGGCCTTCAAACTCCGCGAGTCGTGGAGTTTGAAAATCCAGCTCAGGATCCTTTGTCTCATAGCTTGTCGACATGATTATATATATATTTATAATATATAAATAATTTATATAATTATTTATATATTATATTTTATTCTTGTGCATAGTTGACTCATAATTTTTGGTCCATTGCGTCGGGCGTTGATAGTTGACTCATGTCCCGGTTCCGGATTTTCGAACGTCCTTGCGTACAATTTAATATCTTGTACTTTGCGTTTTGTAACTTGTACTCTTGTCATTTTTAGACGTTTTTCATCAATAAATTGAACCACTTGGATTGTATCTTGTACATTTGAGCTTTTTGGTCATTTGCGTCTTCAAATCGTCTTTTTCGCCTTTTGTCTTCGCACTTATTTAATATAAACGATTACAACTTAAAATAGGACAATTACAACTAAATAATTTACATATTGGGAGGATATTGCTACTAAATATATGTTCATTTGGAGCACTATCAAATATCCCCACACTTGAGCGTTGCTTGTCCTCAAGCAATATAGAACTTGAAATAAAAACATACATGAATCACTTTTTTATTCTTCACACTTTATACATCAGTGATTTTGAGATGGCGGTATAAACAATGATAGTAACGATAGAACCATGATTAAAGGTGGGTGTGTCATCCACAGTTGCCTCGAGTTTAGGTCAACGACACTTGCAATCAAATAGCCGATTTACTTTCGGTTTCCAAAGCAAAGTGCACATTTGAAAGGCGGTTTAAAGTTCCACGTGACAATGAAAATTTAGATCCTTAAGGAAATTGGATCTTTATGAAAATATTTGATCTTTTGAAAATTCAATCTAGCTTTTACTCTAGATAAGTTTTCTGGAATAACTCTTCACCGGTGTTTGCAAAATATTTTTGTGGGTTTCAGATTTGAAAATTTTAGCTCAACACTTGTGGTTTTGTGTTACCCACTTGCTAACCTTGTATTAGGAAAGCAACACGTCCAGTTCACTTGTCCCGTATATTACCTTTCGATAAACTACCGTCCGGTTGTAAAGGAAAGTGATGAACAAGAAACTGTTAAGGCAATGTCTAATGACATACTTTTGATTATGGTCTATAAACGTGTCGGATGCTAGTACTATCCTTTGTAGGAGCAATAGTAAAGATCATCCTATGATTTTTCGGTCTGGCACAAGGTCCTGTCTTCGACCATGCTATGCAACCACCGTTCTTACGGTTGACACCCGATTTGGTTCAGGTGACCTAATGAATTCTAGGTGAATTCCTAGGATTTTACGTTCAATGGTAATGAACGCATTAAAAATGGGTTTTCAGAAAACAAATCGGTTTGTAATTTTGATCAAAATATTTTCTCGTTCAAGCTCGAGTTTAGATAACATTGAATTTCATGAGTTTGAATTCTCAATCTTTAAGGTCAATCTCAAGGATTGAGTAATATCAGTCTTAAAAGCTGATTTTTAATCTTTAAGGAGATTATCCTTTCTGGGGATCTGATTCATTAGTCTTATCAAGCTAATTTGCACGGTGCCCCCCCATTGTACGAGACAGATCCTCCCATGGTTAGGATAAGTCTGACCACTTGGCGACCCTGTTTGATGCTGAGGTCCGTGGATTTCCTGCTGATTTTAGTGATGACTTTTCTAGATTTTTCGTCAACCTACAGCTGGTCTGGACGACAACTTCTTGACCTAAATCAAGAAGCGCGTGTCTTTTTCGGAAGACTTTACTTCCTTTAAATGATGGAATTGATTCATCGTGTAGATCCATCTTTCATTACAGTAAATCGGGTAAAACAGTTAATTTAGTCCAAAACAAAAGCACCTACAATAAACTTTACAGAAACATGTGATAGATAGTTTTTAATTGAATAACTTGGTACATTCTCCCCACACTTAGCTTTTTTCATGCTTCTTTTTATATCCTAATAAATAAATTCAAGCGTTTTAGTTGTTTCTCAATTTATGTCCTTTCCGAGGTAACGATAATTTCGGCATTGACACCTAGTTTTATCGTTCATAAATATGTATAAACATGATTTTGAATTCATTTAGTTTAAAATTTTTCAAATTTTCATAAAATTTAGAAAATAAGCCAAGTATAAACCCGAGAGAATTTATAACCCTTCCCCACACTTGAGATCATGCAATGCCCTCATTTGCATGAAATCAGACTCTAATTATAAATTCATGAGGGTGATTAGTGTAGAAAAATGATTGAAAATACCCAGTTTGTAATTACAAAGCTCGTCGAATGATAGATGGCGCGCCTCATCGTTCACTCCTTCTTGTTTTATCACACATGTTTTTTTTTTCAAAAACGGCTGCTTTTCTGAACTGTTTACTAATATTTGAAAAAGCGTCTTTTACCCTAATCATGCATTTTTATTAACGAGTTATGCACTAACCCGAACCCCTAATTTAACGTTAAGTGGGGTTAGACTTCCCCATACTTAGCTGACGACATGTGAAGTCGGTAGAATAAGTTCCACGAATTAAAATAGTGAGCCAGTTATTTACATCTCGGGTGGTGTATAATATATCAATGGGTTTAAAGTTTAGATCCACCCGATCGTCACTACTTAATTCTTTTTTAAGTGTAGCTTTTAGTAAATGGATATGTCTCTTTTCTGGTTCTTGGTCAAATGGATCGATATACACCGACATATATATTATAGGGTGGACAATTCCTAACATTTCCTTCCGTTCATTCTCGGGATCAAAGGTTTCACCTCTATTACCCAATTGGGTGAAATTCTAGGTGTCATTATCTATTACAGCTCGTAGTTCATTTCCGGTGGATGACTCGTCTATTGAGAATATTGGGTTGGAAGGTTGTGGAATGGTGAATTTCGGGATCGAAGTATATTCTTCTTCATTAACGGTACTTATCGGTCCCACCACTTTGGTCTTGGGGGTAAAATTTTCAACGTTATCGTTTTCCCAAGAGTACAAATTTGTCTTCCTTACTTCTTCTTCATCCATAGATGGATCGATGATTTCGTCAGTAGAGGCTAATGTGTCGATATGTTGTGAAATTGGTAAGACTGAATAAAAAGTATCATCGGGATAGTTGGTGATTTCGGAGCTCTCGAATTCATCAAAATTCAATGATATGAGATTTTCTTGCACAATACTCCTCAGATCAACAGGTGTGTAGTCTGATAGAGTTTCAGCTTGCCGGTTTACAAACTCTCTCATTTGTTCATTTTGAGCATTGAGTTCTTCGAGTTTGATTATCATATTGTCTAATAAATTTTCAGACACGTAATTTTCCTCGTCTACTGGTTGTTGAGTTTGGAAATATTCTTGGGAATAATCCCAATTAGAATTGTATTCCTCATAATCATTCCATTCAGGTTCCATGGGTGCGTAATTTTCCACAGGAACGTAATAATAACATTCCCATGTTGAGTGATAATCTCCACAGATTTCACAACCAGTTATTGTTTCGTCATTCGTGATCCAAGATTGACCGAACGAATTGTCATCAACAACCGTTTGAGAGTATTGATTTAATTGATTTTGGATATCAAAAAGAGTTTCCATAGCCTTGTTTACAAAATTTTCCATTTTATTGCGATGGTCAAATTTTAGCTACAATGTGGTGCATTTACTAATTATCCTATTAGTTATAAAAATAGAAAAACTTATATAAGTTGTCCAATTAATAGACTTTTCTGCTTTTGCCCACGTTTCGAATAGCCAAAAGATGCAGCAGGGAGCCAGAACCCTTTAAATCGGAAGCTCACAACTCAGCCACTAACAAATCCAACTATTACTACGAAGCAGAAAATTGTCAACTTCCATTAATTTAACCACTTAAATAATTTTTCTTTCCGTTTGAGATATTAGATAAGAAATAGAGAAAATTTCTAAGTCCTAAAAACTAAAGCGTCGAGAAATAAGAAAGAAAAAGAATGCGCGTCGAAAAACGTCGAAAAATAAAAATAAGAAAATAGCGCGTCGTAAATTAAAAAGGAATTAAAAACTAAGAATTAAAAGTCGGGTCTAAAAATATTAAAGCTTAAAAGAAAAACTATATCCCAAATGGCAATATCTTAAAAAGGTACTAAAATCTAAAAACTGCGTCGCAAAATTCTAAAGCACATAAATCTTAGTCTAAAGAAAAAGCACTTAAGGAATTTTACGGCAAAGCCTAAAAATCTAGAAATAAAAATAACTACGGCAAAAACTATGACTTAAAACTAAGTACGAGCGATAAAATACAAATATTACGCTAAAACAAATAAAAAGATACAAAATATAAAAAATAATCTTAAAGTTGTAAAAAGTACAATTTTTATAAAAATATTATTTTTATATATTTATTTTATAAGAGTATTAATTTATATATAAATAAAACTAATTAAAATTTAAAATACAATTTAATTAAAAATTAAAACTAATTATATTAAAATAATAAAGTAATTAGGGTTTAAAAATAATAATAAATAATATTACTCCATAATTAAAGCGAAAATAGGGTTTCTGTCAGCGCGTCAGAGCAGCTCCGCGAGTCGCGTTGTCACGTGCCCTAAAATTTCGCAAGTCGCGGAGTTTGCATTTTCGGTTTTTTTATATAATTTTATATTGTTTTTCTAAAAATATATATAAATATATTTATACAAAAGTAAATTAAAAATATAGAGTTTCGCCGAAGTCCTCGGCAGCGGCGCCAAAAACTTGATGTGTGCGAGGTAGGGGTACGTGATATTACTATATTTTACTACGAAATACGTTACAAATTACACAAGTTTTAATTATTTATTTACAAATGGGATATACCTAAACCTTGCTACAACACTATAGGCAGTGTACCTAATCGTAGAGTAGTATAGTTTTTAGTAAGTCCGGTTCGTTTCACAGGGAGCGGGCTTATTGCACACTATATTTTTAAACAACTATATTTGTACAAAATATATATAATTATATATAATAATATATAAAAGTGGGTTTACCGTTTAATGACCGGTTTGTCGATTTATATTTTAAGCGAAGCGTATAGTAAATGACGATAATTAAAGTAGCGAAACATAAATGACAATAAATAAATGACGTTAAATAAAATAGCGAGTAAATAAAAGTACGATGAAAAATACAATAAAACAATTATGCTTATTTAAACTTCCGTAATCATGATGTTTGACGTGTTGATTTTGGTTTTATGCCCATGGGTTAATTGTCCTTTGTCCTGGATTATTTAATATGCTCGTCTGGTTTTTATCCATAACAGTCCATCAGTCATAAATATAAAGTGCGAGTATCCTCGTCAAATTATCCTTATACCCGAAGTCAAATATTCCAACTAATTGGGGACTTAAACTGTAACAAGGTTTTAATACTTTGTTTAATAATTACACCAGGATATCAACTGCGTGTAACCCAAGGTTTTAGTACTTTGTTAACAATTACACCAAGTGTCCTTGTATATAATTTCACCCCTGTTTTAATAATTCTAGTGACTATTAATCAATTCCCGTGTCCGGTTAAATGAACGATTATTCGTACATATAAATACCCCGCCCATCGTGTCCGATCGAGTGTATATGGTTATTTATAGGGACGTCCAATTGTAAATCTTTATATTAAAATTAACAAACTATCATTTAGTTAAACAAATATAAAGCCCATTAATAGCCCCTAGTCTAATTTCCACAAGTGTCGTTCTTTTGTCCAAACCCCAATTATGGTACAAAGCCCAATTACCCCGTCTTTAATATTTAGTCCAACATCATGATTACTTTGGCTCAAATAAGCATAATAATAACTTAAGTACGAGACATTAATTTAAAAAGGAGAACATAACTTACATTGAGTATTTATCGCGTAGCATCGTCCGTGACAGAATTTCGACTTTAAAAACCCGTAAAATAACCTTTACATAACCCGAACTAATCTAATATAAAACTACCCTATACTATATATATTATATATATATATATATATTTATTTATTTATTACAGAGTATTATTATTATTATTTATTTATATATAAACTCGGCAGAATGCATGGCCTTTTATAGGCGTTTTGATTTCTGACAGCTCCGCGAGTCGTGGAGTTTTTGGCGTTCAAACTCCGCGAGTCGTGGAGTTTGAAAATCCAGCTCAGGATCCTTTGTCTCATAGCTTGTCGACATGATTATATATATATTTATAATATATAAATAATTTATATAATTATTTATATATTATATTTTATTCTTGTGCATAGTTGACTCATAATTTTTGGTCCATTGCGTCGGGCGTTGATAGTTGACTCATGTCCCGGTTCCGGATTTTCGAACGTCCTTGCGTACAATTTAATATCTTGTACTTTGCGTTTTGTAACTTGTACTCTTGTCATTTTTAGACGTTTTTCATCAATAAATTGAACCACTTGGATTGTATCTTGTACATTTGAGCTTTTTGGTCATTTGCGTCTTCAAATCATCTTTTTCGCCTTTTGTCTTCGCACTTATTTAATATAAACGATTACAACTTAAAATAGGACAATTACAACTAAATAATTTACATATTGGGAGGATATTGCTACTAAATATATGTTCATTTGGAGTACTATCACCACCTCTCAACCATCTACAACTATGAATAACCACCTATAATTCACTGTTTCTGTCCAAAAAGCTAAAAAAACAGAACATCTTTGAAGCTATGCTACTATTGGTGTTTGATGTCGACCAGGAACAACTACAAAATACCACCACAACTATCTCATTGAAACCTGCAACTACAGTTGTTAGTATTTATGTCCGAGAACCCAAAATTCGACGAAGAAGAATACTAACCTCATCATCATATCCCCATCTTCGTCTATAAAAATATATGTATATATATTTTTGCAACTGTTCATCGAACCAACCCTAAAAGCATTAAAAAAAATCGCTGCTAATCTCTTTCCTTGAACCATCAAACTCGTTATGTTTTTGTAGGTTTTGATTATTGCTACGAGCCTTGCTATTTTCGGTTTAGCTTAAACACCATCGATCACCTCCTTTAATAGTCTGTTACCGCTGTTGCTTTGTTTCCAGAACTCAACACCATTGATTTATTGAAGATGAAACTTGGGTTACGTTATTTGGGTTTGATTAAATGGGTTTCATGTATTGGGCTGTGTACAATTTGGACCGTAATTGTTTTTGGGTCAAGATTTTATTTCTATTTTCGGGTGGACTGAATTTTAGGAAGATGAAAAAAAAAAGAGAAATAATGAAAACGGGTTATAGATATTTAGATGGGATCAATAACATAAAAACAGAATTGGTTCATTAGTTGAATGTGTTTACGTATAACGAGAGGTCGGGGGTTCAAGCCTGGGTAGCGGTGTTTATTTTCTTTCTAAGAGCTCATTACTTGGAGGTAGTATTATTATCCTATTTGTTATTATTAACATTATTATATTTTTTTTATTTTTTATTTTTTTGAATATTAATTATTATGATATAAAAGAAAATATAATTTAAGAAATATTAAGATGAAAGTAGATATGGTTATGATTACGCTTAATGATACAATTAAAATACTAAGTATTAAGAACGATGTTATATTTATATAGACATGGTAAAAAGGAATGTTATATGTTATAATCATCAAATTTAATCAAGTATTATTTTATTATCCTTATTAATATTATTAACATTATTATTATTAATACAAATAAAATGACAAACGTTAGTAACAAAATTATTATTTTCAATATCATTACTAAATATAATTATTACTATTAATATTATTAATTTAGTACTATTATACTTATTAATATTACAAACAAAAGATTTATATAAAAACATAGTTATTACATAACAACTCTATTAGTATTTTTATAATTATTTATGTAAAATATATAAAATAAATATATTTAATTTATTAATGAAACACATAATTTATCAAGATAATATTTATATCACTAATAAAATATAAATTTGTTTGATTTCCATTATATGTGTTAATATATACATAAATGGTATAGGTTCGTGAATCCAAGGCCAACCCTGCATTGTTCAGTTGTTCAATATCGTCATGTGTATTTTTACTACAAAATACAGTATTGTGAGTTTCACTTGCCTTTTTAACCTTTTTATTTTTGGGCTGAGAATACATGCGCAATTTTTATAAATATTTTACGAAATAGACACAAGTAATCTAAACTACATTATATGGTTGAATGATCGAAGCCCAATATGCCCCTTTTGCTTGGTAACCTAAGAATTAGTAAACAAGTCTACTAATTGACGCGAATCCTAAAGATAGATCTACTGGGCCCAACAAACCCCATCCGTTGTAGCGGATGCTTTAGTACCTCGATGTTGTTATATCATGTCCGATGGATGTCCCGGAATGATAGGGGATATTCTTATATGCATCTTGTTAATGTCGTTTACCAGGTGTTCAATCCATATGAATGATTTTTGTCTCTATGCATGGGACGTATATTTATGAGAAATGAAAATGAAAACCTTGTGGTCTATTAAAATGATGGAAATGATTATTTATGTTAAACTAATGAACGCACCAACCTTTTGGTTGACACTTTAAAGCATGTTTATTCTCAGGTATGAAAGAAATCTTTCGCTGTGCATTTGCTCATTTTAGAGATATTACTTGGAGTCGTTCATGACATATTTCAAAAGACGTTCCATTCGAGTCATTGAGTTCATCAAGATTATTATTAAGTCAATTATAGTTGGATATATTATGAAATGGTATGCATGCCGTCAACTTTCGATGAAATGAAAGTTTGTCTTTTAAAAACGAATGCAATGTTTGTAAAATGTATCATATAGAGGTCAACTACCTCGCGATGAAATCAACTATTGTGAATTGTTTATATTGTATATGAACGGGGCATTTTAGTTGGTATCAGAGCGGTGGTCTTAGCAACCAGGTCTTGCATTAGTGTGTCTAACTGATAGTTGTTTAGGTACATTAGTGAGTCTGGACTTCGACCGTGTCTGCATGTCAAAAGTTTTGCTTATCATTTTTGTCGGAAAGCATCTGCTTATCATCCTTAGAAAATTACCTGCTCATTATTCTTAGTCTAGACACGTTTTACAGCAATGACTGCATGAATAGTGTATAGACAAAATTCATATCTTAGCGTATCTGACAATTCATATCTTAGCATATCTGTTACTGAAGACCTTGCCTGATATCTCTCGTAAATTTCTCTGTAATTTAAGGGATCCTGGTACTATATATATCTATGCATATTATGCATTGAGAATATATCCAACTATCAATTGCTGTCACTAAACTCTTCATATCAAAAATCTTTTCTGTGATCGCGTAAGATGACCTCTACAAATTGACCACATTTCTCTGACTCCGAAGATAGCGTGACAGGAGCACACCAACCAATCAACTACCGTGATTACTGGATAAAATGGGGGTGGGTTCGCGACATACTCACCCTATGGAGAAGGGAAGAAGGTACTCCATATCATGAACCGAATCTACCACCTAACCTTGGAGTACTCGACCCGCTCACCGGCGAACCTGTTCGCAACACCTTTTATACCCTTTTTGCAAGAATTTTTCGTCTTGAGGCTACCATTAATGGAACTAGAGAAGATATCCGACCTCTACCTCACACTGATAACCAACCAGGGTTAGTAGAAGAAGTTAAAGAACTCCGAGCTCGAGTGTTAACTTTAGAGAGCAAGGTACACAATTTGCAAGCACCAGCAGTATCACCAACACCAGTAACATCACCAGCCTCAGCACCAACAGCACTAGTACCACCACCAACAACATCCGCATCACCAGCTTCGGCATCTCATTCTGTACCTCGAGTATAATCATCGTTCTACATGAGGTTCTACATCATTTATCTTCGTTCGACATAGCGATTATGTAATATCTAATGTTTTAGAGATTATATATTCTTGTTCTAACGGTGAATCAAATGAGTTTAATATCATATTGACTCATTAAATCAATGATTACATTTGAAGAAAATATATAGGTATATATATTTTTTCATAAAGTTTGTAATTAAAAAATTATTTCGTACAAACTGTTAATGGTGAAAATATTTTAACTGGTAGGTAATACCCGAGGAATATTTAGATTTCACATTAATAAGTACACTGTACATTCTTTCAAATCTAATTCAACAGTCATTTACTATCCTATTTACAACCACCATTATACGTATCCGTTCATCGCAGAATAACCCTTTTCATTCAATTTCATATTTGGGTTTTGATCTATCAGAATCCAACAAGTGGCATAATGAAGAATAACATTGGACAAAATAAAAATTTGTTAGAAACAAACAAATTAACTATAAGAAATTCTGTTAAGAAACCACGCTAACAAAATCCTAGCTAACTGTTCCTAGCTAACTGTTAATTCCTTATTACATTTTATTTATCGCAGTTTATTTATCGCAATTTAATTATCGCAATATTATTTATCGTCATTTAATTTCTGTTATTTACTTTACGCACTTTATTTATCATCATTTAATTTCTGTTATTTATTTTACGCACTTTAAATATCGGGACACGTATACAAGGTTTTGACATATCATATCGATGCATCTATATATATTATTTGGAATAACCATAGACACTCTATATGCAGTAATGCTGGAGTTAGCTATACAGGGTTGAGGTTAATTCTCTAATTATATATATACTTTGAGTTGTGATCGAGTCTGAGACATGTACACGGGTCACGATACATATTAATTAATTCGAATGTTATATATTAAACTATATATGAATTATTGGACTATTAACTGTGGACTATCGACTGTGGACTAATAACATTGAACAATTAAAATGAATTAAAATATTGATTATAACATATGAAACTAAACATTTCTTCAAATTTGCCACTTGATTTCATCTTAAACCTCATTGTATCTTGACGATTACAATTTTATGATTCTTGAAAACACCTCAATCGAGAGGATGAACCAACCGCACTTCATCTACATAAGAAGAGATTGATGCATATAGTTATGCACTTGAAAACTCTCGGAACCTGAGTAAATATTTAACACGTATCTGTTGAAATGTCCCGTTCTTATTGATTAAAAACATTCCATATTAATTGATTTCGTTGCGAGGTTTTGACCTCTATATGAGACGTTTTTCAAAGACTGCATTCATTTTTAAAACAAACCATAACCTTTATTTCATAGATAAAGGTTTTAAAAAAAACTTTACGTAGATTATCAAATAATGATAATCTAAAATATCCTGTTTACACACGACCATTACATAATGGTTTACAATACAAATATGTTACAACAAAATAAGTTTCTTGAATGCAGTTTTTACACAATATCATATAAGCATGGACTCCAAATCTCGTCCTTATTTAAGTATGCGACAGCGGAAGCTCTTAATAATCACCTGAGAATAAACATGCTTAAAACGTCAACAAAAATGTTGGTGAGTTATAGGTTTAACCTATATATATCAAATCATAATAATAGACCACAAGATTTCATATTTCAATACACATCCCATACATAGAGATAAAAATCATTCATATGGTGAACACCTGGTAACCGACATTAACAAGATACATATATAAGAATATCCCCATCATTCCGGGACACCCTTCGGATATGATATAAATTTCGAAGTACTAAAGCATCCGGTACTTTGGATGGGGTTTGTTAGGCCCAATAGATCTATCTTTAGGATTCGCGTCAATTAGGGTGTCTGTTCCCTAATTCTTAGATTACCAGACTTAATAAAAAGGGGCATATTCGATTTCGATAATTCAACCATAGAATGTAGTTTCACGTACTTGTGTCTATTTTGTAAATCATTTATAAAACCTGCATGTATTCTCATCCCAAAAATATTAGATTTTAAAAGTGGGACTATAACTCACTTTCACAGATTTTTCTTCGTCGGGAAGTAAGACTTGGCCACTGGTTGATTCACGAACCTATAACAATATATACATATATATCAAAGTATGTTCAAAATATATTTACAACACTTTTAATATATTTTGATGTTTTAAGTTTATTAAGTCAGCTGTCCTCGTTAGTAACCTACAACTAGTTGTCCACAGTTAGATATACAGAAATAAATCGATAAATATTATCTTGAATCAATCCACGACCCAGTGTATACGTATCTCAGTATTGATCACAACTCAAACTATATATATTTTGGAATCAACCTCAACCCTGTATAGCTAACTCCAACATTCACATATAGAGTGTCTATGGTTGTTCCGAAATATATATAGATGTGTCGACATGATAGGTCGAAACATTGTATACGTGTCTATGGTATCTCAAGATTACATAATATACAATACAAGTTGATTAAGTTATGGTTGGAATAGATTTGTTGCCAATTTTCACGTAGCTAAAATGAGAAAAATTATCCAATCTTGTTTTACCCATAACTTCTTCTTTTTAAATCCATTTTGAGTGAATCAAATTGCTATGGTTTCATATTGAACTCTATTTTATGAATCTAAACAGAAAAAGTATAGGTTTATAGTCGGAAAAATAAGTTACAAGTCGTTTTTGTAAAGGTAGTCATTTCAGTCGAAAGAACGACGTCTAGATGACCATTTTAGAAAACATACTTCCACTTTGAGTTTAACCATAATTTTTGGATATAGTTTCATGTTCATAATAAAAATCATTTTCTCAGAATAACATCTTTTAAATCAAATTTTATCATAGTTTTTAATTAACTAACCCAAAACAGCCCGCGGTGTTACTACGACGGCGTAAATCCAATTTTACGGTGTTTTTCGTGTTTCCAGGTTTTAAATCATTAAGTTAGCATATCATATAGATATAGAACATGTGTTTAGTTGATTTTAAAAGTCAAGTTATAAGGATTAACTTTTATTTGCGAACAAGTTTAGAATTAACTAAACTATGTTCTAGTGATTACAAGTTTAAACCTTCGAATAAGATAGCTTTATATGTATGAATCGAATGATGTTATGAACATCATTACTACCTCAAGTTCCTTGGATAAACCTACTGGAAAAGAGAAAAATGGATCTAGCTTCAACGGATCTTTGGATGGCTCGAAGTTCTTGAAGCAGAATCATGACACGAAAACAAGTTCAAGTAAGATCATCACTTGAAATAAGATTGTTATAGTTATAGAAATTGAACCAAAGTTTGAATATGATTATTACCTTGTATTAGAATGATAACCTACTGTAAGAAACAAAGATTTCTTGAGGTTGGATGATCACCTTACAAGATTGGAAGTGAGCTAGCAAACTTGAAAGTATTCTTGATTTTATGTAACTAGAACTTGTAGAATTTATGAAGAATACTTAGAACTTGAAGATAGAACTTGAGAGAGATCAATTAGATGAATAAAATTGAAGAATGAAAGTGTTTGTAGGTGTTTTTGGTCATTGTGTATGGATTAGATATAAAGGATATGTAATTTTGTTTTCATGTAAATAAGTCATGAATGATTACTCATATTTTTGTAATTTTATGAGATATTTCATGGTAGTTGCCAAATGATGGTTCCCACATATGTTAGGTGACTCACATGGGCTGCTAAGAGCTGATCATTGGAGTGTATATACCAATAGTGAAATGTCCCGTTCTTATTGATTAAAAACGTTCCATATTAATTGATTTCGTTGCGAGGTTTTGACCTCTATATGAGACGTTTTTCAAGGACTGCATTCATTTTTTAAAACAAACCATAACCTTTATTTCATAAATAAAGGTTTAAAAAGCTTTACGTAGATTATCAAATAATGATAATCTAAAATATCCTGTTTACACACGACCATTACATAATGGTTTACAATACAAATATGTTACATCGAAATCAGTTTCTTGAATGCAGTTTTTACACAATATCATACAAACATGGACTCCAAATCTTGTCCTTATTTTAGTATGCAATAGCGGAAGCTCTTAGTATTCACCTGAGAATAAACATGCTTTAAACGTCAACAAAAATGTTGGTGAGTTATAGGTTTAACCTATATATATCAAATCGTAACAATAGACCACAAGATTTCATATTTCAATACACATCCCATACATAGAGATAAAAATCATTCATATGGTGAACACCTGGTAACCGACAATAACAAGATGCATATATAAGAATATCCCCATCATTCCGGGACACCCTTCGGATATGATATAAATTTCGAAGTACTAAAGCATCCGGTACTTTGGATGGGGTTTGTTAGGCCCAATAGATCTATCTTTAGGATTCGCGTCAATTAGGGTGTCTGTTCCCTAATTCTTAGATTACCAGACTTAATAAAAAGGGGCATATTCGATTTCGATAATTCAACCATAGAATGTAGTTTCACGTACTTGTGTCTATTTTGTAAATCATTTATAAAACCTGCATGTATTCTCATCCCAAAAATATTAGATTTTAAAAGTGGGACTATAACTCACTTTCACAGATTTTTACTTCGTCGGGAAGTAAGACTTGGCCACTGTTTAATTCACGAACCTATAACAATATATACATATATATCAAAGTATGTTCAAAATATATTTACAACACTTTTAATATATTTTGATGTTTTAAGTTTATTAAGTCAGCTGTCCTCGTTAGTAACCTACAACTAGTTGTTCACAGTTAGATGTACAGAAATAAATCGATAAATATTATCTTGAATCAATCCACGACCCAGTGTATACGTATCTCAGTATTGATCACAACTCAAACTATATATATTTTGGAATCAACCTCAACCCTGTATAGCTAACTCCAACATTCACATATAGAGTGTCTATGGTTGTTCCGAAATATATATAGATGTGTCGACATGATAGGTCGAAACATTGTATACGTGTCTATGGTATCTCAAGATTACATAATATAAAATACAAGTTGATTAAGTTATGGTTGGAATAGATTTGTTACCAATTTTCACGTAGCTAAAATGAGAAAAATTATCCAATCTTGTTTTACCCATAACTTCTTCATTTTAAATCCGTTTTGAGTGAATCAAATTGCTATGGTTTCATATTGACCTCTATTTTATGAATCTAAACAGAAAAAGTATAGGTTTATAGTCGGAAAAGTAAGTTACAAGTCGTTTTTGTAAAGGTAGTCATTTCAGTCGAAAGAACGACGTCTAGATGACCATTTTAGAAAACATACTTCCACTTTGAGTTTAACCATAATTTTTGGATATAGTTTCATGTTCATAATAAAAATCATTTTCTCAGAATAACAACTTTTAAATCAAAGTTTATCATAGTTTTTAATTAACTAACCCAAAACAGCCCGCGGTGTTACTACGACGGCGTAAATCCGGTTTTACGGTATTTTTCGTGTTTCCAGGTTTTAAATCATTAAGTTAGCATATCATATAGATATAGAACATGTATTTAGTTGATTTTAAAAGTCAAGTTAGAAGGATTAACTTTTGTTTGCGAACAAGTTTAGAATTAACTAAACTATGTTCTAGTGATTACAAGTTTAAACCTTCGAATAAGATAGCTTTATATGTATGAATCGAATGATGTTATGAACATCATTACTACCTTAATTTCCTTGGATAAACCTACTGGAAAAGAGAAAAATGGATCTAGCTTCAATGGATCCTTGGATGGCTCGAAGTTCTTGAAGCAGAATCATGACACGAAAACAAGTTCAAGTAAGATCATCACTTGAAATAAGATTGTTATAGTTATAGAAATTGAACCAAAGTTTGAATATGATTATTACCTTGTATTAGAATGATAACCTACGGTAAGAAACAAAGATTTCTTGAGATTGGATGATCACCTTACAAGATTGGAAGTGAGCTAGCAAACTTGAAAGTATTCTTGATTTTATGAAACTAGAACTTTTGGAATTTATGAAGAACACTTAGAACTTGAAGATAGAACTTGAGAGAGATCAATTAGATGAAGAAAATTGAAGAATGAAAGTGTTTGTAGGTGTTTTTGGTCGTTGGTGTATGGATTAGATATAAAGGATATGTAATTTTGTTTTCATGTAAATAAGTCATGAATGATTACTCATGTTTTTGTAATTTTATGAGATATTTCATGGTAGTTGCCAAATGATGGTTCCCACATGTGTTAGGTGACTCACATGGGCTGCTAAGAGCTGATCATTGGAGTGTATATACCAATAGTACATACATCTAAAAGCTGTGTATTCTACGAGTACGAATACGGGTGCATACGAGTAGAATTGTTGATGAAACTGAACGAGGATGTAATTGTAAGCATTTTTGTTAAGTAGAAGTTTTTTGATAAGTGTATTGAAGTCTTTCAAAAGTGTATAAATACATATTAAAACACTACATGTATATACATTTTAACTGAGTCGTTAAGTCATCGTTAGTCGTTACATGTAAATGTTGTTTTGAAACCTTTAGGTTAACGATCTTGTTAAATGTTGTTAACCCAATGTTTATAATATCAAAAGCGATTTTAAATTATTATATTATCATGATATTATGATGTACGAATATCTCTTAACCTGATATATATACATTAAATGTCGTTACAACAATAATCGTTACATATATGTCTCGTTTCAAAATCATTAAGTTAGTAGTCTTGTTTTTACATATGTAGTTCATTGTTAATATACTTAATGATATGTTTAATTATCATAATATAATGTTAACTATATATATAATCATATATATGTCATCATATAGTTTTTACAAGTTTTAACGTTCGTGAATCACCGGTCAACTTGGGTGGTCAATTGTCTATATGAAACCTATTTCAATTAATCAAGTCTTAACAAGTTTGATTGCTTAACATGTTGGAAACATTTAATCATGTAAATATCAATCTCAATTAATATATATAAACATGGAAAAGTTCGGGTCACTACAGTACCTACCCGTTAAATAAATTTCATCCTGAAATTTTAAGCTGTTGAAGGTGTTGACGAATCTTCTGGAAATAGATGCGGGTATTTCTTCTTCATCTGATCTTCACACTCCCAGGTGAACTCGGGTCCTCTACGAGCATTCCATCGAACCTTAACAATTGGTATCTTGTTTTGCTTAAGTCTTTTAACCTCACGATCCATTATTTCGACGGGTTCTTCGATGAATTGGAGTTTTTCGTTGATTTGGATTTCATCTAACGGAATAGTGAGATCTTCTTTAGCAAAACATTTCTTCAAATTCGAGACGTGGAAAGTGTTATGTACAGCCGCGAGTTGTTGAGGTAACTCAAGTCGGTAAGCTACTGGTCCGACACGATCAATAATCTTGAATGGTCCAATATACCTTGGATTTAATTTCCCTCGTTTACCAAATCGAACAACGCCTTTCCAAGGTGAAACTTTAAGCATGACCATCTCTCCAATTTCAAATTCTATATCTTTTCTTTTAATGTCAGCGTAGCTCTTTTGTCGACTTTGGGCGGTTTTCAATCGTTGTTGAATTTGGATGATCTTCTCGGTAGTTTCTTGTATAATCTCCGGACCCGTAATCTGTCTATCCCCCACTTCACTCCAACAAATCGGAGACCTGCACTTTCTACCATAAAGTGCTTCAAACGGTGCCATCTCAATGCTTGAATGGTAGCTGTTGTTGTAGGAAAATTCTGCTAATGGTAGATGTCGATCCCAACTGTTTCCGAAATCAATAACACATGCTCGTAGCATGTCTTCAAGCGTTTGTATCGTCCTTTCACTCTGCCCATCAGTTTGTGGATGATAGGCAGTACTCATGTCTAGACGAGTTCCTAATGCTTGCTGTAATGTCTGCCAGAATCTTGAAATAAATCTACCATCCCTATCAGAGATAATAGAGATTGGTATTCCATGTCTGGAGACGACTTGCTTCAAATACAGTCGTGCTAACTTCTCCATCTTGTCATCTTCTCTTATTGGCAGGAAGTGTGCTGATTTGGTGAGACGATCAACTATTACCCAAATAGTATCTAAACCACTTGCAGTCCTTGGCAATTTAGTGATGAAATCCATGGTAATGTTTTCCCATTTCCATTCCAGGATTTCGGGTTGTTGAAGTAGACCTGATGGTTTCTGATGCTCAGCTTTGACCTTAGAACACGTCAAACATTCTCCCACGTATTTAGCAACATCGGCTTTCATACCCGGCCACCAAAAATGTTTCTTGAGATCCTTGTACATCTTCCCCGTTCCAGGATGTATTGAGTATCTGGTTTTATGAGCTTCTCTAAGTATCATTTCTCTCATATCTCCAAATTTTGGTACCCAAATCCTTTCAGCCCTATACCGGGTTCCATCTTCCCGAATATTAAGATGCTTCTCCGATCCTTTGGGTATTTCATCCTTTAAATTTCCCTCTTTTAAAACTCCTTGTTGCGCCTCCTTTATTTGAGTAGTAAGGTTATTATGAATCATTATATTCATAGATTTTACTCGAATGGGTTCTCTGTCCTTCCTGCTCAAGGCATCGGCTACCACATTTGCCTTCCCCGGGTGGTAACGAATCTCAAAGTCGTAATCATTCAATAATTCAATCCACCTACACTGCCTCATATTCAGTTGTTTCTGATTAAATATGTGTTGAAGACTTTTGTGGTCGGTATATATAATACTTTTGACCCCATATAAGTAGTGCCTCCAAGTCTTTAATGCAAAAACAACCGTGCCTAATTCTAAATCATGCGTCGTATAATTTTGTTCGCGAATCTTCAATTGTCTAGACGCATAAGCAATCACCTTCGTTCGTTGCATTAATACACAACCGAGACCTTGCTTTGATGCGTCACAATAAATCACAAAATCATCATTCCCTTCAGGCAATGACAATATAGGTGCCGTAGTTAGCTTTTTCTTCAATAACTGAAACGCTTTCTCTTGTTCATCATTCCATTCAAATTTATTCCCTTTATGCGTTAATGCAGTCAAGGGTTTTGCTATTCTGGAAAAGTCTTGGATGAACCTTCTGTAGTAACCAGCTAGTCCTAAAAACTGGCGTATGTGTTTCGGAGTTTTCGGAATTTCCCACTTTTCAAGAGTTTCTATCTTTGCCGGATCCACCTTAATACCTTCTTTGTTCACTATGTGACCGAGGAATTGAACTTCTTCCAACCAAAATGCACACTTTGAAAACTTAGCGTACAATTCTTCCTTCCTCAATACTTCTAACACCTTTCTCAAATGTTCACCGTGTTCTTGGTCATTCTTTGAGTAAATAAGTATGTCATCAATGAAAACAATGACAAACTTGTCAAGGTATGGTCCACACACTCGGTTCATAAGGTCCATGAACACAGCTGGTACATTAGTTAAACCAAACGGCATGACCATAAACTCGTAATGACCGTAACGTGTTCTGAAAGCAGTCTTTGGAATATCATCTTCTTTCACCCGCATTTGATGATACCCGGAATGTAAGTCAATCTTTGAATAAACAGACGAGCCTTGTAGTTGATCAAATAAGTCGTCGATTCTCGGTAATGGGTAGCGGTTCTTGATGGTAAGTTTGTTCAACTCTCGGTAGTCGATACACAACCTGAATGTACCATCTTTCTTCTTGACAAACAAAACAGGAGCTCCCCACGGTGATGTGCTTGGTCGAATGAAACCACGCTCTAAAAGTTCTTGTAATTGGCTTTGCAGTTCTTTCATCTCGCTGGGTGCGAGTCTGTAAGGAGCACGAGCTATTGGTGCAGCTCCTGGTACAAGATCTATTTGAAATTCAACGGATCGATGTGGGGGTAATCCCGGTAATTCTTTCGGAAATACATCGGGAAATTCTTTTGCAATGGGAACATCATTGATGCTCTTTTCTTCAGTTTGTACTTTCTCGACGTGTGCTAGAACAGCATAACAACCTTTTCTTATTAGTTTTTGTGCCTTCAAATTACTAATAAGATGTAGCTTCGTGTTGCCCTTTTCTCCGTACACCATTAAGGGTTTTCCTTTTTCTCGTATAATGCGAATTGCATTTTTGTAACAAATGATCTCTGCTTTCACCTCTTTCAACCAGTCCATACCGATTATCACATCAAAACTCCCTAACTCTACTGGTATCAAATCAATCTTAAATGTTTCGCTAACCAGTTTAATTTCTCGATTCCGACATATATTATCTGCTGAAATTAATTTACCATTTGCTAATTCGAGTAAAAATTTACTATCCAAAGGCGTCAATGGACAACTTAATTTAGCACAAAAATCCCTACTCATATAGCTTCTATCTGCACCCGAATCAAATAAAACGTAAGCAGATTTATTGTCAATAAGAAACGTACTCGTAACAAGCTCCGGGTCTTCCTGTGCCTCTGCCGCATTAATATTGAAAACTCTTCCACGGCCTTGTCCATTCGTGTTCTCCTGGTTCGGGCAATTTCTAATAATGTGGCCCGGTTTTCCACATTTATAACAAACTACATTGGCATAACTTGCTCCGACACTACTTGCTCCGCCATTACTCGTTCCGACACCATTTGTTCCTTTCGTTCTATTAACTCCTGGTCCGTAGACCTCACACTTCGCCGCGCTATGACCATTTCTTTTACACTTGTTGCAAAATTTGGTGCAGAACCCCGAGTGATACTTTTCACACCTTTGGCATAGCTGCTTCTGATTGTTGTTGTTGTTGCGGTTATTATTGTTGTTGGGATGATTGTTGTAGTTGCTGCTGTTGTTGTTGTTGTTGTTGTTGTTGTTGTTGGGCCGTTTGTTGTAGTTGCGATTGATGTTGCGATTGTTGGGATAATTGTTGCGATTATTGTTGTAATTGCTGTTGTTGTTGTATTGGTGATTCTTATCACCGTTTTCCTCCCACTTTCTTTTGACTTGCTTCACATTGGCCTCTTCAGCAGTCTGTTCTTTAATTCTTTCTTCAATCTGGTTCACTAGTTTGTGAGCCATTCTACATGCCTGTTGTATGGAGGTGGGCTCGTGTGAACTTATATCTTCTTGGATTCTTTCCGGTAATCCTTTCACAAACGCGTTGATCTTCTCTTCCTCATCTTCGAATGCTCCCGGACACAATAGGCACAATTCTGTGAATCGTCTTTCGTACGTGGTAATATCAAATCCTTGGGTTCGTAACCCTCTAAGTTCTGTCTTGAGCTTATTGACCTCGGTTCTGGGACGGTACTTCTCGTTCATCAAGTGCTTGAATGCTGACCACGGTAGTGCGTACGCATCATCTTGTCCCACTTGCTCTAGATAGGTATTCCACCATGTTAACGATGAACCTGTGAAGGTATGCGTAGCGTACTTCACTTTTTCCTCTTCAGTACACTTACTTATGGCAAACACCGATTCGACCTTCTCGGTCCACCGTTTCAATCCGATCGGTCCTTCGGTTCCATCAAATTCCAAAGGTTTGCAGGCAGTGAATTCTTTGTAGGTGCATCCTACACGATTTCCTGTACTGCCAGATCCAAGGTTATTGTTGGTATGTAGCGCAGCCTGTACCGCGGCTATGTTTGAAGCTAGAAAAGTACGGAATTCCTCTTCATTCATATTCACGGTGTGTCGAGTAGTCGGTGCCATTTCCTTCAAAATAGTCAAATGAAACAAGTTAATCATACAGAATATTAAGAGTAGTTAATAGTATTTCGTAGCATAATATGAACTCATTTATAAAAGCTTTTTCTTCATATTAGCATTTTATAAGTTTAAATTCGGGTAGTACCTACCCGTTAAGTTCATACTTAGTAGCTAATATACAATTCAACTACTACAATTCTATATGAAAAACTGATTGTAATAATATTTCACGTTCAAACTTTTATACAATATTTTACAAACTTACAATACCGCTTATTTTACATAAAGCATGAAATATAGCACACAATAACTTTGATACAAGATAGTTGTGAAGATAATTCTAGCTAGTACACAAGTCGTTCAGCAAAGGCAATAAAGACACGTAATTCATACGTCCAGAAACAAGTCATGCATTCTGGTTTTACTAGGACTACTTCCCATCCTTGGTCTTGTGGAACATAACCGTTATGGTCGTTGATAAGACAGCGTGTTGTAACGTCGTCAAAGGGACGAGGGTTACGTAATGACCAACAGTCTCGTAATAACCTAAAAACCTCATTTCTTATCCCAATTACCAACTCCGTTACTTGTGGGAACATTTTGTTTAATAGTTGTAGCCCGATGTTCTTGTTCTCACTTTGGTGAGAAGCGAACATTACTAACCCGTAAGCATAACATGCTTCTTTATGTTGCATGTTAGCCGCTTTTTCTAAATCACGAAGTCCTATATTCGGATATACTGAGTCAAAATAATTTCTTAACCCGTTGCGTAAAATAGCATTTGGGTTCCCCGCAATATATGCGTCAAAGTAAACACATCGTAACTTATGGATTTCCCAATGTGATATCCCCCATCTTCCGAACGAAAGCCTTTTATAAACCAAGGCATTCTTGGAACGTTCTTCGAATGTCTTACAAACTGATCTCGCCTTAAATAGTTGTGCCGAGGAATTTTGACCGACTCTAGACAAGATTTCATCAATCATGTCTCCGGGTAGGTCTCTTAAAATATTGGGTTGTCTATCCATTTTGTGTTTTTATACTGTAAAATAGACAAGAGTTAGATTCATAAAAAAATACTTATTAATACAAGCAATTTTTACATATATCATAAAGCATAAGCACACTATATTACATATATTACACCACACGAATATAACTATCTTATTCCGACTCGCTCGTTTCTTCTTGTTCGGTTTTGGTTCGTTTTGCCAAGTTTCTAGGGATATATGATGTTCCCCTAATACGAGCCGTCGTTGTCCACATTGGTTTAGAAAAACCTGGTGGTTTAGAGGTTCCCGGGTCATTGTTACAACTTAAGGACTTCGGGGGTTGACGATACATATTAAGTTCATCGGGGTTGGAATTAGATTTCTCTATTTTTATGCCCTTTCCCTTATTATTTTCTTTTGCCTTTTTAAATTCAGTTGGGGTAATTTCTATAACATCATCGGAATTCTCGTCGGAATCCGATTCATCGGAGAATTGGTAATCCTCCCAATATTTTGCTTCCTTGGTGGAAACACCATTGACCATAATTAACCTTGGTCGGTTGGTTGAGGATTCTCTTTTACTTAACCGTTTTATTATTTTCCCCACAGGTTCTATTTCTTCTTCCGGTTCCGATTCTTCTTCCGGTTCTGATTCTTCTTCCGGTTCCGACTCTTCTTCCGGTTCCTCTTCGGGAACTTGTGAATCAGTCCACGAATCATTCCAATTTACATTTGACTCTTCATTATTATTAGGTGAGTCAATGGGACTTGTTCTAGAGGTAGACATCTATCACATAATATCAAACACGTTAAGAGATTAATATATCACATAATATTCATATGTTAAAAATATATAGTTTCCAACAAAAATGTTAAGCAATCATTTTTAAAGAAAACACGGTCAAAGTCCAGACTCACTAATGCATCCTAACAAACTCGATAAGACACACTAATGCAAATTTTCTGGTTCTCTAAGACCAACGCTCGGATACCAACTGAAATGTCCCGTTCTTATTGATTAAAAACGTTCCATATTAATTGATTTCGTTGCGAGGTTTTGACCTCTATATGAGATGTTTTTCAAGGACTGCATTCATTTTTTAAAACAAACCATAACCTTTATTTCATAAATAAAGGTTTAAAAAGCTTTACGTAGATTATCAAATAATGATAATCTAAAATATCCTGTTTACACACGACCATTACATAATGGTTTACAATACAAATATGTTACATCGAAATCAGTTTCTTGAATGCAGTTTTTACACAATATCATACAAACATGGACTCCAAATCTTGTCCTTATTTTAGTATGCAACAGCGGAAGCTCTTAGTATTCACCTGAGAATAAACATGCTTTAAACGTCAACAAAAATGTTGGTGAGTTATAGGTTTAACCTATATATATCAAATCGTAACAATAGACCACAAGATTTCATATTTCAATACACATCCCATACATAGAGATAAAAATCATTCATATGGTGAACACCTGGTAACCGACAATAACAAGATGCATATATAAGAATATCCCCATCATTCCGGGACACCCTTCGGATATGATATAAATTTCGAAGTACTAAAGCATCCGGTACTTTGGATGGGGTTTGTTAGGCCCAATAGATCTATCTTTAGGATTCGCGTCAATTAGGGTGTCTGTTCCCTAATTCTTAGATTACCAGACTTAATAAAAAGGGGAATATTCGATTTCGATAATTCAACCATAGAATGTAGTTTCACGTACTTGTGTCTATTTTGTAAATCATTTATAAAACCTGCATGTATTCTCATCCCAAAAATATTAGATTTTAAAAGTGGGACTATAACTCACTTTCACAAATTTTTACTTCGTCGGGAAGTAAGACTTGGCCACTGTTTGATTCACGAACCTATAACAATATATACATATATATCAAAGTATGTTCAAAATATATTTACAACACTTTTAATATATTTTGATGTTTTAAGTTTATTAAGTCAGCTGTCCTCGTTAGTAACCTACAACTAGTTGTCCATAGTTAGATGTACAGAAATAAATCGATAAATATTATCTTGAATCAATCCACGACCCAGTGTATACGTATCTCAGTATTGATCACAACTCAAACTATATATATTTTGGAATCAACCTCAACCCTGTATAGCTAACTCCAACATTCACATATAGAGTGTCTATGGTTGTTCCGAAATATATATAGATGTGTCGACATGATAGGTCGAAACATTGTATACGTGTCTATGGTATCTCAAGATTACATAATATACAATACAAGTTGATTAAGTTATGGTTGGAATAGATTTGTTACCAATTTTCACGTAGCTAAAATGAGAAAAATTATCCAATCTTGTTTTACCCATAACTTCTTCATTTTAAATCCGTTTTGAGTGAATCAAATTGCTATGGTTTCATATTGAACTCTATTTTATGAATCTAAACAGAAAAAGTATAGGTTTATAGTCAGAAAAATAAGTTACAAGTCATTTTTGTAAAGGTAGTCATTTCAGTCGAAAGAACGACGTCTAGATGACCATTTTAGATAACATACTTCCACTTTGAGTTTAACCATAATTTTTGGATATAGTTTCATGTTCATAATAAAAATCATTTCTCAGAAGAACAACTTTTAAATCAAAGTTTATCATAGTTTTTAATTAACTAACCCAAAACAGCCCGCGGTGTTACTACGACGGTGTATGTCCGGTTTTACAGTGTTCTTCGTGTTTTCAGGTTTTAAATCATTAAGTTAGCATATCATATAGATATAGAACATGTGTTTAGTTGATTTTAAAAGTCAAGTTAGAAGGATTAACTTTTGTTTGCGAACAAGTTTAGAATTAACTAAACTATGTTCTAGTGATTACAAGTTTAAACCTTCGAATAAGATAGATTTATATGTATGAATCGAATGATGTTATGAACATCATTACTACCTTAATTTCCTTGGATAAACCTACTGGAAAAGAGAAAAATGGATCTAGCTTCAATGGATCCTTGGATGGCTCGAAGTTCTTGAAGCAGAATCATGACACGAAAACAAGTTCAAGTAAGATCATCACTTGAAATAAGATTGTTATAGTTATAGAAATTGAACCAAAGTTTGAATATGATTATTACCTTGTATTAGAATGATAACCTACTGTAAGAAACAAAGATTTCTTGAGGTTGGATGATCATCTTACAAGATTGGAAGTGAGCTAGCAAACTTGAAAGTATTCTTGATTTTATGAAACTAGAACTTTTGGAATTTATGAAGAACACTTAGAACTTGAAGATAGAACTTGAGAGAGATCAATTAGATGAATAAAATTGAAGAATGAAAGTGTTTGTAGGTGTTTTTGGTCGTTGGTGTATGGATTAGATATAAAGGATATGTAATTTTGTTTTCATGTAAATAAGTCATGAATGATTACTCATGTTTTTGTAATTTTATGAGATATTTCATGCTAGTTGCCAAATGATGGTTCCCACATGTGTTAGGTGACTCACATGGGCTGCTAAGATCTGATAATTGGAGTGTATATACCAATAGTACATACATCTAAAATCTGTGTATTGTACGAGTACGAATACGGGTGCATATTAGTAGAATTGTTGATGAAACTGAACGAGGATGTAATTGTAAGCATTTTTGTTAAGTAGAAGTATTTTGATAAGTGTATTGAAGTCTTTCAAAAGTGTATAAATACATATTAAAACACTACATGTATATACATTTTAACTGAGTCGTTAAGTCATCGTTAGTCGTTACATGTAAATGTTGTTTTGAAACCTTTAGGTTAACGATCTTGTTAAATGTTGTTAACCCAATGTTTATAATATCAAAAGAGATTTTAAATTATTATATTATCATGATATTATGATGTACAAATATCTCTTAATATGATATATATACATTAAATGTCGTTACAACGATAATCGTTACATATATGTCTCGTTTCAAAATCATTAAGTTAGTAGTCTTGTTTTTACATATGTAGTTCATTGTTAATATAATTAATGATATGTTTAATTATCATAATATAATGTTAACTATATGTATAATCATATATATGTCATCATATAGTTTTTACAAGTTTTAACGTTCGTGAATCACCGGTCAACTTGGGTGGTCAATTGTCTATATGAAACCTATTTCAATTAATCAAGTCTTAACAAGTTTGATTGCTTAACATGTTGGAAACATTTAATCATGTAAATATCAATCTCAATTAATATATATAAACATGAAAAAGTTCGGGTCACTACAAATAGTACATACATCTAAAAGCTGTGTATTGTACGAGTACGAATACGGGTGCATACGAGTAGAATTGTTGATGAAACTGAACGAGGATGTAATTGTAAGCATTTTTGTTAAGTAGAAGTATTTTGATAAGTGTATTGAAGTCTTTCAAAAGTGTATAAATACATATTAAAACACTACATGTATATACATTTTAACTGAGTCGTTAAGTCATCGTTAGTCGTTACATGTAAGTGTTGTTTTGAAACTTTTAGGTTAACGATCTTGTTAAATGTTGTTAACCCAATGTTTATAATATCAAATGAGATTTTAAATTATTATATTATAATGATATTATCATGTATGAATATCTCTTAATATGATATATATACATTAAATGTCTTTACAGCGATAATCTTTACATATATGTCTCGTTTAAAAATCATTAAGTTAGTAGTCTTGTTTTTACATATGTAGTTCATTGTTAATATACTTAATGATATGTTTACTTATCATAGTATCATGTTAACTATATATATATATATCCATATATATGTCATCATATAGTTTTTACAAGTTTTAACGTTCGTGAATTACCGGTCAACTTGGGTGGTCAATTGTCTATATGAAACATATTTCAATTAATCAGGTCTTAACAAGTTTGATTGCTTAACATGTTGGAAACATTTAATCATGTAAATATCAATCTCAATTAATATATATAAACATGGAAAAGTTCGGGTCACTACAGTACCTACCCGTTAAATAAATTTCGTCCCGAAATTTTAAGCTGTTGAAGGTGTTGACGAATCTTCTGGAAATAGATGCGGGTATTTATTCTTCATCTGATCTTCACGCTCCCAGGTGAACTCGGGTCCTCTACGAGCATTCCATCAAACCTTAACAATTGGTATCTTGTTTTGCTTAAGTCTTTTAACCTCACGATCCATTATTTCGACGGGTTCTTCAATGAATTGAAGTTTTTCGTTGATTTGGATTTCATCTAACAGAATAGTGAGATCTTCTTTAGCAAAAAATTTCTTCAAATTCGAGACGTGGAAAGTGTTATGTACAGCCGCGAGTTGTTGAGGTAACTCAAGTCGGTATGCTACTGGTCCGACACGATCAATAATCTTGAATGGTCCAATATACCTTGGATTTAATTTCCCTCGTTTACCAAATCGAACAACGCCTTTTCAAGGTGCAACTTTAAGCATGACCATCTCTCCAATTTCAAATTCTATATCTTTTCTTTTAATGTCAGCGTAGCTCTTTTGTCGACTTTGGGCGGTTTTCAACCGTTGTTGAATTTGGATGATCTTCTCGGTAGTTTCTTGTATAATCTCCGGACCCGTAATCTGTCTATCCCCCACTTCACTCCAACAAATCGGAGACCTGCACTTTCTACCATAAAGTGCTTCAAACGGCGCCATCTCAATGCTTGAATGGTAGCTGTTGTTGTAGGAAAATTCTGCTAACGGTAGATGTCGATCCCAACTGTTTCCGAAATCAATAACACATGCTCGTAGCATGTCTTCAAGCGTTTGTATCGTCTTTTCGCTCTTCCCATCAGTTTGTGGATGATAGGCAGTATTCATGTCTAGACGAGTTCCTAATGCTTGCTGTAATGTCTGCCAGAATCTTGAAATAAATCTGCCATCCCTATCAGAGATAATAGAGATTGGTATTCCATGTCTGGAGACGACTTCCTTCAAATACAGTCGTGCTAACTTTTCCATCTTGTCATCTTCTCTTATTGGCAGGAAGTGTGCTGATTTGGTGAGACGATCAACTATTACCCAAATAGTATCAAAACCACTTGCAGTCCTTGGCAATTTAGTGATGAAATCCATGGTAATGTTTTCCCATTTCTATTCCGGGATTTCGGGTTGTTGAAGTAGACCTGATGGTTTCTGATGCTCGGCTTTGACCTTAGAACACGTCAAACATTCTCCTACGTATTTAGCAACATCGGCTTTCATACCCGGCCACCAAAAATGTTTCTTGAGATCCTTGTACATCTTCCCCGTTCCAGGATGTATTGAGTATCTGGTTTTATGAGCTTCTCTAAGTACCATTTCTCTCATATCTCCAAATTTTGGTACCCAAATCCTTTCAGCCCTATACCGGGTTCCGTCTTCCCGAATATTAAGATGCTTCTCCGATCCTTTGGGTATTTCATCCTTTAAATTTCCCTCTTTTAAAACTCCTTGTTGCGCCTCCTTTATTTGAGTAGTAAGGTTATTATGAATCATTATATTCATAGATTTTACTCGAATGGGTTCTCTGTCCTTCCTGCTCAAGGCATCGGCTACCACATTTGCCTTCCCCGGGTGGTAACGAATCTCAAAGTCGTAATCATTCAATAATTCAATCCACCTACGCTGCCTCATATTCAGTTGTTTCTGATTAAATATGTGTTGAAGACTTTTGTGGTCGGTATATATAATACTTTTGACCCCATATAAGTAGTGCCTCCAAGTCTTTAATGCAAAAACAACCGCGCCTAATTCCAAATCATGCGTCGTATAATTTTGTTCGTGAATCTTCAATTGTCTAGACGCATAAACAATCACCTTCGTTCATTGCATTAATACACAACCGAGACCTTGCTTTGATGCGTCACAATAAATCACAAAATCATCATTCCCTTCAGGCAATGACAATATAGGTGCCGTAGTTAGCTTTTTCTTCAATAACTGAAACGCTTTCTCTTGTTCATCATTCCATTCAAATTTCTTCCCTTTATGCGTTAATGCAGTCAAGGGTTTTGCTATTCTGGAAAAGTCTTGGATGAACCTTCTGTAGTAACCGGCTAGTCCTAAAAACTGGCGTATATGTTTCGGAGTTTTCGGGGTTTCCCACTTTTCAACAGTTTCTATCTTTGCCGGATCCACCTTAATACCTTCTTTGTTCACTATGTGACCGAGGAATTGAACTTCTTCCAACCAAAATGCACACTTTGAAAACTTAGCGTACAATTCTTCCTTCCTCAATACTTCTAACACCTTTCTCAAATGTTCACCGTGTTCTTGGTCATTCTTTGAGTAAATAAGTATGTCATCAATGAAAACAATGACAAACTTGTCGAGGTATGGTCCACACACTCGGTTCATAAGGTCCATGAACACAGCTGGTGCATTAGTTAAACCAAACGGCATGACCATAAACTCGTAATGACCTTAACGTGTTCTGAAAGCAGTCTTTGGAATATCATCTTCTTTCACCCGCATTTGATGATACCCGGAACGTAAGTCAATCTTTGAATAAACAGACGAGCCTTGTAGTTGATGAAATAAGTCGTCGATTCTCGGTAGTGGGTAGCGGTTCTTGATGGTAAGTTTGTTCAACTCTCGGTAGTCGATACACAACCTGAATGTACCATCTTTCTTCTTGACAAACAAAACAGGAGCTCCCCACGGTGATGTGCTTGGTCGAATGAAACCATGCTCTAAAAGTTCTTGTAATTGGCTTTGCAGTTCTTTCATCTCGCTGGGTGCGAGTCTGTAAGGAGCACGAGCTATTGGTGCAGCTCCTGGTACAAGATCTATTTGAAATTCAACGGATCGATGTGGGGGTAATCCCGGTAATTCTTTCGGAAATACATCGGGAAATTCTTTTGCAATGGGAACATCATTGATGCTCTTTTCTTCAGTTTGTACTTTCTCGACGTGTGCTAGAACAGCATAGCAACCTTTTCTTATTAGTTTTTGTGCCTTCAAATTACTAATAAGATGTAGCTTCGTGTTGCCCTTTTCTCCGTACACCATTAAGGGTTTTCCTTTTTCTCGTATAATGCGAATTGCATTTTTGTAACAAACGATCTCTGCTTTCACTTCTTTCAACCAGTCCATACCGATTATCACATCAAAACTCCCTAACTCTACTGGTATCAAATCAATCTTAAATGTTTCGCTAACCAGTTTAATTTCTCGATTCCGACATATATTATCTGCTGAAATTAATTTACCATTTGCTAATTCGAGTAAAAATTTACTATCCAAAGGCGTCAATGGACAACTTAATTTAGCACAAAAATCTCTACTCATATAGCTTCTATCCGCACCCGAATCAAATAAAACGTAAGCAGATTTATTGTCAATAAGAAATGTACCCGTAACAAGCTCCGGGTCTTCCTGTGCCTCTGCCGCATTAATATTGAAAACTCTTCCGCGGCCTTGTCCATTCGTGTTCTCCTGGTTCGGGCAATTTCTAATAATGTGGCCCGGTTTTCCACATTTATAACAAACTACATTGGCATAACTTGCTCCGACACTACTTGCTCCGCCATTACTCGTTCCGACACCATTTGTTCCTTTCGTTCTATTAACCCCTGGTCCGTAAACCTCACACTTCGCCGCGCTATGACCATTTCTTTTACACTTGTTGCAAAATTTGGTGCAGAACCCCGAGTGATACTTTTCACACCTTTGGCATAGCTGCTTCTGATTGTTGTTGTTGTTGCGGTTATTATTGTTATTGGGATGATTGTTGTAGTTGCTGTTGTTGTTGTTGTTGTTGTTGGGCCGTTTGTTGTAGTTGCGATTGATGTTGCGATTGTTGGGATAATTGTTGCGATTATTGTTGTAATTGCTGTTGTTGTTGTATTGGTGATTCTTATCACCGTTTTCCTCCCACTTTCTTTTGACTTGCTTCACATTGGCCTCTTCAGCAGTCTGTTCTTTAACTCTTTCTTCAATCTGGTTCACTAGTTTGTGAGCCATTCTACATGCCTGTTGTATGGAGGCGGGCTCGTGTGAACTTATATCTTCTTGGATTCTTTCCGGTAATCCTTTCACAAACGCGTCGATCTTCTCTTCCTCATCTTCGAATGCTCCCGGACACAATAGGCACAATTCTGTGAATCGTCGTTCGTACGTGGTAATATCAAATCCTTGGGTTCGTAACCCTCTAAGTTCTGTCTTGAGCTTATTGACCTCGGTTCTGTGACGGTACTTCTCGTTCATCAAGTGCTTGAATGCTGACCACGGTAGTGCATACGCATCGTCTTGTCCCACTTGCTCTAGATAGGTATTCCACCATGTTAACGCAGAACCTGTGAAGGTATGCGTAGCGTACTTCACTTTGTCCTCTTCAGTACACTTACTTATGGCAAACACCGATTCGACCTTCTCGGTCCACCGTTTCAATCCGATCGGTCCTTCGGTTCCATCAAATTCCAAAGGTTTGCAGGCAGTGAATTCTTTGTAGGTGCATCCTACATGATTTCCTGTACTGCTAGATCCAAGGTTATTGTTGGTATGTAGCGCAGCCTGTACTGCGGCTATGTTTGAAGCTAGAAAAGTACGGAATTCCTCTTCATTCATATTCACGGTGTGTCGAGTAGTCGGTGCCATTTCCTTCAAAATAGTCAAATGGAACAAGTTAATCACACAGAATATTAAGAGTAGGTAATAGTATTTCGTAGCATAATATGAACTCATTTATAAAAGCTTTTTCTTCATATTAGCGTTTTATAAGTTTAAATTTGGGTAGTACCTACCCGTTAAGTTCATACTTAGTAGCTAATATACAATTCAACTACTACAATTCTATATGAAAAACTGATTATAATAATATTTCGCGTTCAAACTTTTACACAATATTTTACAAACTTACAATACCGCTTATTTTACATATAGCATGAAATATAGCACACAATAAATTTGATACAAGATGGTTGTGAAGATAATTCTAGCTAGTACACAAGTCGTTCAGCAAAGGCAATAAAGACACGTAATTCATACGTCCAGAAACAAGTCATGCATTCTGGTTTTACTAGGATTACTTCCCATCCTTGGTCTTGTGGAACATAACCGTTATGGCCGTTGATAAGACAACGTGTTGTAACGTCGTCAAAGGGACGAGGGTTACGTAATGTCCAACAGTCCCGTAACAATCTAAAAACCTCATTTCTTACCCCAATTACCGACTCCGTCACTTGTGGGAACGTTTTGTTTAATAGTTGTAGCCCGATGTTCTTGTTCTCACTTTGGTGAGAAGCGAACATTACTAATCCGTAAGCATAACATGCTTCTTTATGTTGCATGTTAGCCGCATTTTCTAAATCACGAAGTCCAATATTCGGATATATTGAGTCAAAATAATTTCTTAACCCATTGCGTAAAATAGCATTTAGGTTCCCCACAATATATGCGTCAAAGTAAACACATCGTAACTTATGGGTTTCCCAATGTGATATCCCCCATCTTTCAAACGAAAGTCTCTTATAAACCAAGACATTCTTGGAACGTTCTTCGAATGTCTTACAAACTGATCTCGCCTTAAATAGTTGTGCCGAGGAATTCTGACCGACTCTAGACAAGATTTCATCAATCATGTCTCTGGGTAGATCTCTTAAAATATTGGGTTGTCTATCCATTTTGTGTTTTTATACTTTAAAATAGACAAGAGTTAGATTCATAAAAAAAATACTTATTAATACAAGCAATTTTTACATATATCATAAAGCATAAGCACACTATATTACATATATTACACCACACGAATACAACTATCTTATTCCGACTCGCTTGTTTCTTCTTCTTCGGTTTTGGATCGTTTTGCCAAGTTTCTAGGGATATATGATGTTCCCCTAATACGAACCGTCGTTTTCCACATTGGTTTAGAAAAACCTGGTGGTTTAGACGTTCCCGGGTCATTGTTACAACTTAAGGACTTCGGGGGTTGACGATACATATAAAGTTCATCGGGGTTGGAATTAGATTTCTCTATTTTTATGCCATTTCCCTTATTATTTTCTTTTGCCTTTTTAAATTCAGTTGGGGTAATTTCTATAACATCATCGGAATTCTCGTCGGAATCCGATTCATCGGAGAATTGGTAATCCTCCCAATATTTTGCTTCCTTGGCGGAAACACCATTGACCATAATTAACCTTGGTCGGTTGGTTGAGGATTTTCTTTTACTTAACCGTTTTATTATTTCCCCCACCGGTTCTATTTCTTCATCCGGTTCTGATTCTTCTTCCGGTTCTGACTCTTCTTCCGGTTCCGACTCTTCTTCCGGTTCCTCTTCGGGAACTTGTGAATCAGTCCACGAATCATTCCAATTTACATTTAACTCTTCATTATTATTAGGTGAGTCAATGGGACTTGTTCTAGAGGTAGACATCTATCACATAATATCAAACGCGTTAAGAGATTAATATATCACATAATATTCACATGTTAAAAATATATAGTTTCCAACAAAATTTGTTAAGCAATCATTTTTCAAGTAAACACGGTCGAAGTCCAGACTCACTAATGCATCCTAACAAACTCGATAAGACACACTAATGCAAAATTCTGGTTCTCTAAGACCAACGCTCGGATACCAACTGAAATGTCCCGTTCTTATTGATTAAAAACGTTCCATATTAATTGATTTCGTTGCGAGGTTTTGACCTCTATATGAGACGTTTTTCAAAGACTGCATTCATTTTTAAAACAAACCATAACCTTTATTTCATAAATAAAGGTTTTAAAAAAAACTTTACGTAGATTATCAAATAATGATAATCTAAAATATCCTGTTTACACACGATCATTACATAATGGTTTACAATACAAATATGTTACAACAAAATAAGTTTCTTGAATGCAGTTTTTACACAATATCATACAAGCATGGACTCCAAATCTCGTCCTTATTTAAGTATGCGATAGCGGAAGCTCTTAATAATCACCTGAGAATAAACATGCTTAAAACGTCAACAAAAATGTTGGTGAGTTATAGGTTTAACCTATATATATCAAATCATAATAATAGACCACAAGATTTCATATTTCAATACACATCCCATACATAGAGATAAAAATCATTCATATGGTGAACACCTGGTAACCGACATTAACAAGATGCATATATAAGAATATCCCCATCATTCCGGGACACCCTTCGGATATGATATAAATTTCGAAGTACTAAAGCATCCGGTACTTTGGATGGGGTTTGTTAGGCCCAATAGATCTATCTTTAGGATTCGCGTCAATTAGGGTGTCTGTTCCCTAATTCTTAGATTACCAGACTTAATAAAAAGGGGCATATTCGATTTCGATAATTCAACCATAGAATGTAGTTTCACGTACTTGTGTCTATTTTGTAAATCATTTATAAAACCTGCATGTATTCTCATCCCAAAAATATTAGATTTTAAAAGTGGGACTATAACTCACTTTCACAGATTTTTACTTCGTCGGGAAGTAAGACTTGGCCACTGGTTGATTCACGAACCTATAACAATATATACATATATATCAAAGTATGTTCAAAATATATTTACAACACTTTTAATATATTTTGATGTTTTAAGTTTATTAAGTCAGCTGTCCTCGTTAGTAACCTACAACTAGTTGTCCACAGTTAGATGTACAGAAATAAATCGATAAATATTATCTTGAATCAATCCACAACCCAGTGTATACATATCTCAGTATTGATCACAACTCAAACTATATATATTTTGGAATCAACCTCAACCCTGTATAGCTAACTCCAACATTCACATATAGAGTGTCTATGGTTGTTCCGAAATATATATAGATGTGTCGACATGATAGGTCGAAACATTGTATATGTGTCTATGGTATCTCAAGATTACATAATATACAATACAAGTTGATTAAGTTATGGTTGGAATAGATTTGTTACCAATTTTCACGTAGCTAAAATGAGAAAAATTATCCAATCTTGTTTTACCCATAACTTCTTCATTTTAAATCCGTTTTGAGTGAATCAAATTGCTATGGTTTCATATTGAACTCTATTTTATGAATCTAAATAGAAAAAGTATAGGTTTATAGTCGGAAAAATAAGTTACAAGTCGTTTTTGTAAAGGTAGTCATTTCAGTCGAAAGAACGACGTCTAGATGACCATTTTAGAAAACATACTTCCACTTTCAGTTTAACCATAATTTTTGGATATAGTTTCATGTTCATAATAAAAATCATTTTCTCAGAATAACATCTTTTAAATCAAATTTTATCATAGTTTTTAATTAACTAACCCAAAACAGCCCGCGGTGTTACTACGACGACGTAAATCCGATTTTACGTTGTTTTTCGTGTTTCCAGGTTTTAAATCATTAAGTTAGCATATCATATAGATATAGAACATGTGTTTAGTTGATTTTAAAAGTCAAGTTAGAAGGATTAACTTTTATTTGCGAACAAGTTTAGAATTAACTAAACTATGTTCTAGTGATTACAAGTTTAAACCTTCGAATAAGATAGCTTTATATGTATGAATCGAATGATGTTATGAACATCATTACTACCTCAAGTTCCTTGGATAAACCTACTGAAAAAGAGAAAAATGGATCTAGCTTCAACGGATCTTTGGATGGCTCGAAGTTCTTGAAGCAGAATCATGACACGAAAACAAGTTCAAGTAAGATCATCACTTGAAATAAGATTGTTATAGTTATAGAAATTGAACCAAAGTTTGAATATGATTATTACCTTGTATTAGAATGATAACCTACTGTAAGAAATAAAGATTTCTTGAGGTTGGATGATCACCTTACAAGATTGGAAGTGAGCTAGCAAACTTGAAAGTATTCTTGATTTTATGTAACTAGAACTTGTAGAATTTATGAAGAACACTTAGAACTTGAAGATAGAACTTGAGAGAGATAAATTAGATGAATAAAATTGAAGAATGAAAGTGTTTGTAGGTGTTTTTGGTCATTGGTGTATGGATTAGATATAAAGGATATGTAATTTTGTTTTCATGTAAATAAGTCATGAATGATTACTCATATTTTTGTAATTTTATGAGATATTTCATGCTAGTTGCCAAATGATGGTTCCCACATGTGTTAGGTGACTCACATGGGCTGCTAAGATCTGATCATTGGAGTGTATATACCAATAGTACATACATCTAAAAGCTGTGTATTGTACGAGTACGAATACGGGTGCATACGAGTAGAATTGTTGATGAAACTGAACGAGGATGTAATTGTAAGCATTTTTGTTAAGTAGAAGTGTTTTGATAAGTGTATTGAAGTCTTTCAAAAGTGTATAAATACATATTAAAACACTACATGTATATACATTTTAACTGAGTCGTTAAGTCATCGTTAGTCGTTACATGTAAGTGTTGTTTTGAAACTTTTAGGTTAACGATCTTGTTAAATGTTGTTAACCCAATGTTTATAATATCAAATGAGATTTTAAATTATTATATTATCATGATATTATCATGTATGAATATCTCTTAATATGATATATATACATTAAATGTCTTTACAGCGAGAATCGTTACATATATGTCTCGTTTAAAAATCATTAAGTTAGTAGTCTTGTTTTTACATATGTAGTTCATTGTTAATATACTTAATGATATGTTTACTTATCATAGTATCATGTTAACTATATATATATATCCATATATATGTCATCATATAGTTTTTACAAGTTTTAACGTTCGTGAATCACCGGTCAACTTGGGTGGTCAATTGTCTATATGAAACATATTTCAATTAATCAGGTCTTAACAAGTTTGATTGCTTAACATGTTGGAAACATTTAATCATGTAAATATCAATCTCAATTAATATATATAAACATGGAAAAGTTCGGGTCACTACATCTGTGCTAATTCCTTTAGTGTTATTATTACCCAAAATAACTTGGTAATTCCTTTCCAAATTAGTCAATTTTGTCACAGCTCTAACAAGTCAGCTTCGATTTTTCATTCGAAACAACCTTATTATAACCTTGATATATACGTTGTCTTTTCATCATCGTTACCGGGTAACCATTTATATCTCACCACATTAGCAGTAAACTTGCCAACAACCTTGTTGATCTTTGACTTTTTGAAGAATCATTACAGTTATCCAAACCCTATCATATACTCATCCACATCTTGTAACGAGAACTGCCATATCAATTACCGAGAATCAACCATCAGTATTTCGAATCTCGCAGTATTTCTATATCAACAGTTATATGTATACGTATAAAATTTATCTCTTAGAATTATGATCTTTCATTCTGAAATTCTGAAAAGCACTCAGTCTACAAATCAATACTCTGAATGTTGAAAAATCTGAATGAAGCAGCAGAAACCGTAGACAACCGTAAACGACCTTAATCATCGGAAGTTTGATGATAAAGAATAGTATGTTGGTAAAGCTCAGAAAAGTTGGAACTAGAAAACGGATTGAGCTAACCACGAAGGAGACCAAGGACAAATACAAGGACCATACCCTATATTCAAAGAATCCAGGTAATTCTGGATCCGTTGAAATCTTTAGAGAATATCTTGCTCCGAAGTCATGTTAAAATCTTGCGAAAAAATTTTCTTCATCAACCTTCGAACTTGGAAATACCAAAATATCATCATAAATATCTTCGATATTCCTGAGGATATTTTCATAAATATTCTCGTCTAAAATTATATACCTCTTCGTACTTCATGTGTTTCATTATATTGAAAACTTCTGTAAAATCTAAGTTTAATTTATGAATGAATTCTGGAGAAATGTAAAGAAATTGATGCATGAATTAGTATAATATAATGACACTTGATCAACGTGATTATATTACAGTAAGTCATGCTGAATTTCTAATGGAACGTGATGATTCACAGATCATAACGTCATCATGTGCCATGTTACATAATTCTTCCATTCTGCTTAACTTCTAAACATATCAAGAAAGTATATTCTTGATAGTTCTATTCACAGTGATTATGGTAATTTGACAAATCAAATCGTGCTAATACATTCTTTCTTATTTAGAACATGATGTTTATCCGAAATTCCATACTTACGAATTTTGGACCGTTACTCGCTTTACTAGAGGTCGGGAGGATAATAAAAAGGCAAAGAGCTCTAAAATATAAGAGAAAATATGAAGCCCATTAACACACAGAAGTTATAAACTGTGGATATTAATACGAAGAGCAATATAAAGACAAGATATAATTAAGAATAGTATCACCCCAAGGTAATGGTAGAAGTAAATAGATTTTTCTGGTGGAAGATTGAAAAAAAAAGGATGACAGAAATGATAATTAGGAAAATATCAAGGATTAGAACTAGATTAAGCATGTTCACAATCTTTTGAATGTGTGAACTAAGAAAGAAAGTATAGGAATGGTGAGAATAATGGAATGGAAGAGTTTAATTTATGATGGAAATATCAGACAGAGTAATCGAGGCAAATCACCGTATTTAATTATAGAGATCTTAATTTCCCTATTCGCCGAAAAATCAAATCTTTTAGATTTCTAAGATTTTCTTTTAAATCCCTTGAAATCCGGAAATCAACCGTGGCTACGTCACTGGTAAGATGAACCTGCATATACTCATTTCACTCTTTTGTGATAACTTCACTTATACTCTTCGAATAATCGAATTATTTTATCCTTATTACTCAATGGTGATAAAGCTCTAAATTCCAACTCGTATGAGTCATGAAAGCATATTTATTGTTAGCAATGACCACCCCAATCAAATTTCGGGATGAAATTTCTTTAACGGGTAGGTACTGTGACGACCCGGAGATTTCCGACCAAATTTAAACTTAATCTTTATATGATTTCGAAATGATAAGCAAAGTCTGTAATGTTGAGTCTCAAAAATTTTGAACTGTTTCATATATTCAATTGACCTTCGACCATTTCCGACGATTCACGAACAACTATTTGTGAGTAGATATGTATATAAATATAAATAAATATATGTACATAAATGTTATTAATCGTTGTATGAAATTATTATTATAAATAAATATGTAAAATAATATACAACTTAATTGTTAGAAATAAGTATGAAAAATGATGTAATTAATAATAAAATTAATTGTTAAAATAAATCTATATACATAAAGTATATTGAATATATATATATTTTGTTTCGAATTCATTCATAAACGATAGTAGCACTCGTTCATCATTCGATGGATATTACACAAGTTAAATTCAAACTTATATTATTTTTAAAATAAACGGTTAGCCGAAAATGAGTTCTATAAATTTTAGGCTTACTAAAAATGTATTTAGGATCTAGTTATTTAATTTTAACACTTTTTATATTTCACCCATAAATGAGAGGGACAGTTGATGTAATTTTTATTTCATAGTTAATGATCAAATTTTATACCATAATAACCAAAATAAATAAAGCTATTTAATTTAAAAATTTGGGATTTTTCCAAAGACTTTTATTCGCCACTGAGTAAACAACGAAGTACGATATATTTGTCCGTAAAGGGTGTCGATAGAAAGAAACAAGTTGGAGGCTGCCTAACTGCTCGAATACTGTTCTTTCATTATTGTTGTTTGAGTGAAATTATTATTATTATTATAAGATTTATAATACTGTTTTTGTTTCTTCTTCTCACCAATTAACATCTACGCAGTATATATTATATATGTATAGATATATAGATATATTGCAAACAACAAAAATTAACATTCACTACCTTCTATATTTTTCCTACTGTATGATCACTATCACAAGAAACATCTTCTTCGTGAACTATTTTAGGCCGCCATCCTCACTACCATAAACCACCACCGGTTACCTTCCTCCATAAAACCCACCATGACCACCCATCGTTGATGATCTCCACCACCACCCTAGTAATCATCATCCTATCGACAATCACCATTGAACCACCTCTACCTTCGGTAATCACCACCACCTTCGAACTACAATTAACACCATTTTTGGTCACCATTTAACCACACCCATACCATCACTTCCATGAACCACCTTCATCCATCTTAAACCGTCACTCACAACCACATCCACCACCTCTCAACCATCTATAACTATGAATAACCACCTACAATTCACTGTTTCTGTCCAAAAAGCTAAAAAAAAACCGAACATCTTTGAAGCTATGCTACTGTTGGTGTTTGATGTCGACTAGGAACAACTACAAACTACCACCACAACTATCTCATTGAAACCTGCAACTACAGTTGTTAGTGTTTATGTTCGAGAACCCAAAATTCCACGAAGAAGAATACTAACCTCATCATCATATCCCCATCTTCGTTTATAAAAATATATGTATATATATTTTTGCAACTGTTCATCGAACCAACCCTAAAAGCATTCAAAAAAAATTGCTGCTCATCTCTTTCCTTGAACCATCAAACTCGTTATGTTTCTATCGATTTTGATTATTGCTACGAGCCTTGCTATTTTCGGTTTAGCTTAAACACCATCGATCACCTCCTTTAATAGTCTGTTACCGCTGTTGCTTTGTTTCCAGAACTCAACACCATCGATTTATTGAAGATGAAACTTGGGTTACGTTATTTGGGTTTGATTAAATGGGTTTCATGTATTGGGCTGTGTACAATTTGGGCCGTAATTGTTTTTGGGCCAAGATTTTATTCCTATTTTCGGGTGGACTGAATTTTAGGAAGATGAAAAAAAAGAGAAATAATGAAAGTGAGTTATAGATATTTAGATGAGATCAATAACATAAAAACAGAATTGGTTCATTGGTTGAATGTGTTTGCGTATAACGAGAGGTCGGGGGTTCAAGTCTGGGCAGCGGTGTTTATTTTCTTTCTAAGAGCTCATTACTTGGAGGTAGTATTATTATCCTATTTGTTATTATTAACATTATTATTATTATATATATATTTTTTTATTTTTTTAATATTAATTATTATGATATAAAAGAAAATATAATTTAAGAAATGTTAAGATGAAAGTAGATATGGTTATGATTACGCTTAATGATACAATTAAAACACTAAGTATTAAGAACGATGTTATATTTATATAGACATGGTAAAAAGGAATGTTATATGTTATAATCATCAAATTTAATCAAGTATTATTTTATTATCCTTATTAATATTATTAACATTATTATTATTAATCCAAATAAAATGACAAACGTTAGTAACAAAATTATTATTTTCAATATCGTTACTAAATATAATTATTACTATTAATATTATTAATTGAGTACTATTATACTTATTAATATTACAAACAAAAGATTTATATAAAAACATAGTTATTACATAACAACTCTATTAGTATTTTTATAATTATTTATGTAAAATATATAAAATAAATATATTTAAGTTATTAATGAAACACATAATTTATCAAGATAATATTTATATCACTAATAAAATATAAATTTGTTCGATTTCCATTATATGTGTTAATATATATATAAATGGTATAGGTTCGTGAATCCAAGGCCAACCCTGCATTGTTCAGTTGTTCAATATCGTCATGTGTATTTTTACTACAAAATACAGTATTGCGAGTTTCATTTGCCTATAATGAATATAAGCTTAAATCAATGTAAAATTTTTGGAGATTTTAGCCTATAATTATAATATCATCTCTAGTTAGTTTTAAGACTCAGAAATATTTAGAGATGTATTGGATTAATTAAAATAAATAAAAAAAAATTTTAAAAATCGCTGTAACAGAAATATTAAGCTCGTTATAAACCAAACTTCAAATCCAAATTTTAAATGTGGTTTAGACAAAGCTTAAAGCATGAAAAAGATGCTAAATCATTCCTAGACACTTTCTTCATCCTCAATTTGACCAGAAACATTCAAACGAATCTTAATTTCATGATGAACGAATTGTTTGACTTTTGACTAATAAACTTTGACTCAAGAATTCGAGATCAAAAGAAGAAATTGAGACTTGAAAACTTACAGAAAGTATAATTTGATCATTCCTAACAACTCAGCATTGATAGATTTTTTAAGTTTCTTTCAAAATCGATTTTGGAATGAAAAGTTACACGAGCAGAGCAGTTTACCAGGTATCCTTCAATATTTGATTTAATTCAACAATTTAAAAACTGAAAAAGAATAATTGTGATTGATAATTGTTAGTTAAGGTCGACTGGTATCATTTATCATTGAATTGATCAAGCTTTATAGCAAACAAGGGTCGACAGCAATTTAAATCAGGTACAGAAAGTAAAAAAATAAAAAATAAAAATAAAAGAGAAAGGGATTGCTAACAGCTTCTTGGATCGTTCTGATGATTGATTGTGTGATTTGTACGATTTTTGATAAAGGAAAATAAATCATCTATAGATTGAAAGTGATCTAAAACTGAATATATTCTTACTTGTATATATTTTGTATTTACCAGTATTTGTATATATTTATCTGTTTATAATACGTCTATATATATATTACAGATTCTAAACTGATTTCTAATATATATCTGTATATATAATTCAGTATATATATAGATTTATCTGTTCTTGTACATATATTATCTATATAATATAATTAATCTTATTAATTAATATATATAACTATAATAATAATAATAATACTCTTAATATTATAAAAATAATATTATTGATAATAATAATAATATCTATAAGATTTATAACATTAAGATTAATTATAATAATAATATTTATTATAATAATTCTAATATTATTAATGATAATACTAATATTAATAATGATATTAGTAATGATAATATTATGACCATTTATACTAATCACACCTCATATCTATATATTATATATTGAGAAATATTAATTATTAATACAGATTTTTATTATTTATGAAAGTAGCCATAGTATCATTTCTATAATAACTATATCTTTAACTTGTATTACATATATTATTATTACAATTTATTAATCTTGTAGTATTTAATAATTACATGATATATAACAGCATATTTTGATTATTTAATATCTATTAATATTACTAATATTGATATTAATATTAATAATAATGAAGGTAGTAATAGTACTATTGATCAAAATAATTATACTTTTAATTTGTAATTACATTTTATCAATATACATATAATAATAATTTTGTTTATATATCATATGTATATTCAAATTACTATATAAAATTATATTTTACATATCCAGATTCATTACTTAGATAGGTGTATTAATTATATATATCACAACAATTTAAATTCAGAGTATAACATTATACAATTAATACTTTGTTAATCGTTGACAATTTATGTTCGAAATCATTTAATAACAAGCTTTAGTTATTTTAATTTATCTTTCTTAATAACTAAATCACATGTTAGTTTTATGCTATATTTATTTTACAATATATAATTATTTATGTGTATAGTTAATTACATGTACATTTCTATTTATATTTATAGGTTCGTGAATCATCGAAAATAGTTAAAGGTCAAATGAATATATGAACATTGTTTCGGAATTTCCAAGACTCAATATTACAGACTTTGCTTATCGTATCGAAATCATATAAAGATTAAGTTTAAATTTTGGTCGGAAATTCCCGGGTCGTCACAGTACCTACCCGTTAAAGAAATTTCGTCCCGAAATTTGAGTGAGGTGGTCATGGCTAACAATAAAAATGTTTTCTTGACGAATATGAGTTGTTAAATAGAGTTTTATCATCATTAGGTAATATGGATAAAACAATTCGTTTATTCGAAGAGCACGAATGAAGCTATCACAAAAGAGCGAAATGAAGTGAGTATAGGTTCGTCTTGACTTTTGACGTAGTCATGGTTGAATTTCGGAATTCAAAGGATTAAAGAAAATCTTCGAAATCTATAAGATCTGATTCTTCATAATTTAAGGGAATTAGGATCTCTTTAACTAAATGCGGTCATCTGTCTCAATTGTTGCATCTGATTTTTCCTTTATAAATTAAACTCTTCCGTTCCATTATTTTCACAATTCCTATACTTTCCTTCTTAGTTCATACATCCAAATGATTGTGAAAAATGCTTCATCCAGTACTAATTCTTGATATTTTTCTAATTATCATTTCTGTCATCCTTCTTTTCAATCTTCCACTAGAAGAATCTGTTTACTTCTACTATTACCTTGGGATGATACTATTCTTAATACTACCGTGTCTTTATATTGCTATTCGTATTAATATCCACGGTTTGTAATTTATGTGTTGTTATCGGGCTTTATATTTTCTCTTATATTTCGGAGTCCCTGCTTCCGTCTTCTATAATCATTGTCATTCACAGTTAATGCTCTCTCTTATTTGCTGCGATTTATACCTCCTTTCTATTTTGGAGCTTCATGCTTTTATTTTCTTTTCGCAAGTAATGGTCCAGAATTCGTAGATATGAAGTTCGAATGAACATGACTAATGTTCTAAGAGAGATTGCAATAGCATGATCTGACTTGTTTAAATTATCAGTATTCAAGAGAAAAGATAGAACTACCAAGAAAATATGTTCTTGATATATTTATATATTAGATAGAATGTAAGAGTCGTGTAACATGGCACATGATGACGTTAGGGTCTGTGAATCATCACGTTTCATTAGAAACTCAGTATGACTTACTGTAATATAATCACGTTGATCAAGTGTCATTATATTATACTAACTCATGCATCAATTTTCAACACTACTTCAAAATCATTCATAATTTAAACTCGAAGGTTTACAATATATAGAAATTAAAGAGTTTTCTTTATGATGTGATTACAAATAGTGCGGAGAGATAATTAATATCGAAAGAGAATATTTATGAAGATATCTTCAGAAATATTGAGGATATTTATAATGAAAGATACGATGATATCTTAGAATTTTAGAATCAAAGTGTGATGAAGAAATTCATTCACAATGATTTAGAGCGATTAAGGAGTAAGGTATTCGCTAAAGATTTCATCAGATACAGAATCATCATAATTCTTTAAATACAGGGTTCGGTCCTTGTATTTGTCCTTGGTCTCCTTCATGGTTTGCTTAATCAGTTTTCTAGTTTTCAAACTTTTTCTGAGCTTTACCAACACACTATTCTCTATCATCAAACTTCCGACGATTAAGGTCGTTTAAGGGTTGTCTCCAATTTCTGATGCGTCATTCATCTTTTTCAACATTCCGAGTATTAATTCGCAGACTAGGTTCTTTTTAGAATTTCAAAATGGAAGATCATAATTCTAAGAGATGAATGTTATATGTATACATATAACTGTTGATGTAGAAACGTTACGAGATTCAAAATACTGATTTACTGATTCTCAGTATTTGGTATGGCAATTTTTGTTATAAGATGCGGATGAGTATACGATAGGGTTTCAACGAATATAATGATTTTTTGAAAAGTCAAAGATCAATGAAGTTGCTGGTAAGTTTACTGCTAATGTGGTGGGACATAAACGTTTCCCTGATAACGATGATGAAAAGCAACTTATATATCAAGGTTATAATAAGGTTAATTTGAATGAAAGTCGAAGTTGATTTGCTGGAGCTGTGACAAAATTGGCTAATTTGGAAAGAGTTTGCAAAGTTATTTTCGATAATACTAACACTAAAGGAATTAGCACAGCTACGTGTTAAACGTTTACTTAGTTTTCGAGAGTTTTTCAGGTGCATAACTATATACATAAATATTTCTTTCCGTAGATGATGTGCGGTTGATTCATCCTCTCGATTGAGGTGTTTTCAAGATTCATGAAAGGTTTGAACGCAGATTGTAATCGTCAAGATACGAATGAGGTTTAAGATGAAATCAAGTGGCAAACTTGAATAAATGTTTAGTTTCATATGCTATAATCAATAGTTATTAGTCCAATGTTATTAGTCCACAGTCGATAGTCCACAGTTAACAGTTCAATAATTCATATATAGTTTAATATATAATATTTGAATTAATTAATACGTATCGTAACCCGTGTACGTCTCAGACTCGATCACAACTCAAAGTATATATATTATTATAGAATCAACCTCAACCCTGTATAGCTAACTCGATCATTACTGCATATAGAGTGTCTATGGTTATTCCAAATAATATATATAGATGCGTCGATATGATATGTCAAAACTTTGTATACGTGTCCCGATATTTAAATGCGTAAATAACAGTATTTTAATGACGATAAATAAAGTGCGTAAAATAAATAATAGAAATTAAATGACGATAAATAAAATTGCGAGAATTAAAATTGCGATAAAATAAATTGCGATAATTAAATTGCGATAAATAAAATGTAATCAGTTAGCTAGGAACAGTTAGCGTGGATTCTTAACAAAATTTATCATAGTTAATTTGTTTATTTCTAACAATTTTTATTTTGTCAAATGTTTTCTTCATTATGCCACTTGTTGGATTCTGGTATGTCAAAATCCAAATATGAAATTGAAAGAAAATGGTTATTCTGCGGTGAACAGATACGTATATCTGTGGATGTAAGTAGGATAGTAAATGACTGTTGAATCAGATTCGAAGAATGTACAGTGTAACTTATTAATGTGAAATCTAAATATTACTCGGGTATTACCTACCCGTTAAAATATTTTCACCATTAACAGTTTGTACAAAAGAATTTTTAGTTACAGTCTTTATGAAAAAATATATATACATATATATTTTCTTCAGATGTAATCATGGATTTAATGAGTCAATATGATATTAAACTCATTTGATTTACCGTTAGAACAAGAATATATAATCTCTAAAACATTAGGGATTACATAATTGCCATGTCGAACAAAGATAATTGATGTAGAACGATACGTAGTATGATGATTATAATCGAGGTACAGAATGAGATGTTGAGGTGTGTGTTATTGATGGTACGGGTGCTGTTACTGATGGTACTGTTGGTGGCGGTGATGTTGCCGAAGCTGGTATGTTTTGCACCATATTTTCCAAGCTATAACTTGGGCGCGAAGCTCGTTGACTTCTGCTATTACTCCGGGATGATTGTCGGTTCGGACGAGTGAATGAATAAGATCTAGAATCTGAGATAGTATATATTCGTGACGAGATACTCTGGAAATGAGGGTGAAAATGGTGTTTCGGATAGGTTCTCCGGTAAGTGCTTCAGGTTCCTAGTTGAGAGGGCAATAAGGTGGGTGGAAATGATCACCTTCTTCTTGTCTCCAGTGATTAAGTAGACTATGAACCCATCAGATGAATTGGGGATGGATGATTGGTTGATTCATTCTGGTGACGCTGCTTCCGGAGCTTAGGTGAATATCCGTGTCGGAATAACAGTCGGAATCTGAGGAATTTGAACTGGTTGAGGGATTCATCTCGTACGATCAGATGAAGAATTTTCGATAAGAAATAGATTATAGGATGTAGATTACTACCCTGCAATACATAATATACATATGCATATATAATACTAAAATCCCATAAGTTACGGAGGAATCTACGGAAACTGTCAGGTAAAGGTAACAATAATAGATACGCTAAGATATGAATTTATCTATACACTATCGATGCATTAACTGCAGTAAGATGTGTCTAGACTAAGAATGATAAGTAGGTAATTTCCTAAGGATGATAAGCAGATGATTTCCGACTAGAAATGATAAGCAAAACTTTTGACATGCAGACACTGTCGAAGTCCAGACTCATTAATGTATCCTAACAACTACTAGTTAGACACACTAATGCAAGACCTGGTTCACTAAGAACACCGCTCTGATACCAACTCAAACAACCCGTCCTAATCCATAAGGACGAATACATTACATTTGGTTACATCGCGAGGTACTTGACCTCTATATGATACATTTTACAAACATTGCATTCGTTTTTAAAAGACAAACTTTAATTTCATCGAAAGTTGACAGGTATGCATACCATTTCATAATATATCAAACTATCACTGACTTAATAATAATCATGATGAACTCAACGACTCGAATGCAACGTCTTTTGAAATATGTCATGAATGACTCCAAGTAATATCTCTAAAATGAGCAAATGCACAGCGGAAGAATTCCTTAATACCTGAGAATAAACATGCTTTAAAGTGTCAACCAAAAGGTTGGTGAGTTCATTAGTTTATCGTAAATAATCATTTCATAATTTTAATAGACCACAAGATTTCATATTTCCATTACTCATAAACATATGTCCCATGCATAGAGACAAAAATATCATTCATATGGATTGAACACCTGGTAACCGACATTAACAAGATGCATATAAGAATATCCCCTATCATTCCGGGAAATCCTTCGGACATGATAAAACAACATCAAAGTACTAAAGCATCCGCTACAACGGATGGGGTTCGTTAGGCCCAATAGATCTATCTTTAGGATTCGCGTCAATTAATAGAGTGGTTTACTAATTCTTAGGTTACTAAGCAAAAAGGGGCGTATTCGGCTTCGATCATTCAACAATATAATGTAGTTTCGATTACTTGTGTCTATTTCGTAAAACATTTATAAAAATTGCGCATGTATTCTCAGCCCAAAAATATAAAGGGTAAAAAGGCAAATGAAACTCACCATAATGTATTTTGTAGTAAAAATACATATGACAATATTGAACAATGCAGGGTTGGCCTCGGATTCACGAACCTATATCATTTGTATATTTATTAATACATATCCTTGTAATTGAACAATTATATATATATATATTATTATTAATGATATAATTTTTATATTAGTAACTTATATATTTTGTTATTAATATATATTCATAAAAATATAAATTTTGTTATGTTATATGTATTAAATATTATATATATATATATATATATATATATATATATATTTCATTTGTCTGTTAAAATACTAATTATAATAATACCAAAATAATATTACTAGTGATTTAAAATAATAATAATGATAATAATATTAATGATTCTATTAATAATACTATTAATGTTAGTTTTAGTAATAATTCTTATGATAATAACAGTAATTTTTAATAAAATGAAAAGTTTATTAATAATGATAATGAAAATAATAATTTTATAGTAATACATAATACTTAATAATAATAATAATAATAATAATCATTATAGCAATTTCATTATAATGATAATATTAATAACCATACTTATGTTAATCCTAATCAAAATCTTCATGTTTAATTTGTAAACTAATAACTAAAGCTTCGTAATCTTAATCATAATAATAAGAGTAATACTTATTAATTATAATCATAATAATAATAATATTATTCATAAATGTGACTATAATCCTAATACTAATATTAAATTATAACCAATACATATTTTAATAGTAATAATTATAATAATAACATTTATAATACTTGTAATACTAATAACAATATTTAATAATAACAATATCATTAGTAATAATAATACTAATAATGAAAATAATAATAATAATAATAATAATAATAATAATAATAATAATAATAATAATAATAATAATAATAATGAAAATAAAAATAAAAAATAAGAAAGACTACCTTATAGTATCAAGCCTAAAAAAAAGACACCCATGCACGGGCTCGAACCCACGACCTCCCGCTAGCAAACACACTCCTTGACCATTTCACTGCTCCTGCTTTTCTAATCTATACTCCATTTTAATTTTATTTAACCCATATTCGTTATTCATCTTTTTCTTTACTGCAACCGGATCGATCAAGGTTCTATCCTCATTCAGATATAAATCAACAACTTTTATGACTCTTAATTAAAGATAAAAATATCAGGTGTGGTTAATTGGTTTAATTAGGATATCAAAAAAAAAAAAAATGGCTGTACAGCCTTCGAAAGAAAAAAAAATAATAAATATAAGCTTAAATCAATGTAAAATTTTTGGAGATTTTAGCCTATAATTATAATATCATCTCTAGTTAGTTTTAAGACTCAGAAATATTTAGAGATGTATTGGATTAATTAAAATAAATAAAAAAAAAATTTAAAAATCGCTGTAACAGAAATATTAAGCTCGTTATAAACCAAACTTCAAATTCGAATTTTAAATGTGGTTTAAACAAAGCTTAAAGCATGAAAAAGATGCTAAATCATTCCTAGACACTTTCTTCATCCTCAATTTGACCAGAAACATTCAAACGAATCTTAATTTCATGATGAACGAATTGTTTGACTTTTGACTAATAAACTTTGACTCAAGAATTCGAGATCAAAAGAAGAAATTGAGACTTGAAAACTTACAGAAAGTATAATTTGATCATTCCTAACAACTCAGCATTGATAGATTTTTAAGTTTCTTTCAAAATCAATTTTGGAATGAAAAGTTACACGAGCAGAGCAGTTTACCAGGTATCCTTCAATATTTGATTTAATTCAACAATTTAAAAACTGAAAAAGAATAATTGTGATTGATAATTGTTAGTTAAGGTCGACTGGTATCATTTATCATTGAATTGATCAAGCTTTATAGCAAACAAGGGTCAACAGCAATTTAAATCAGGTACAGAAAGTAAAAAAATAAAAAATAAAAATAAAAGAGAAAGGGATTGCTAACAGCTTCTTGGATCATTCTGATGATTGATTGTGTGATTTGTACGATTTTTGATAAAGGAAAATAAATCATCTATAGATTGAAAGTGATCTAAAACTGAATACGTTCTTACTTGTATATATTTTGTATTTAACAGTATTTGTATATATTTATCTGTTTATAATACGTCTATATATATTACAGATTCTAAACTGATTTCTAATATATATCTGTATATATAATTCAGTATATATATAGATTTATCTGTTCTTGTACATATATTATCTATATAATATAATTAATCTTATTAATTAATATATATAACTATAATAATAATAATAATACTCTTAATATTATAAAAATAATATTATTGATAATAATAATAATATCTATAAGATTTATAACATTAAGACTAATTATAATAATAATATTTATTATAATAATTCTAATATTATTAATGATAATACTAATATTAATAATGATATTAGTAATGATAATATTATGACCATTTATACTAATCACACCTCATATCTATATATTATATATTGAGAAATGTTAATTATTAATACAGATTTTTATTATTTATGAAAGTAGCCATAGTATCATTACTATAATAACTATATCTTTAACTTGTATTACATATATTATTATTACAATTTATTAATCTTGTAGTATTTAATAATTACATGATATATAACAGCATATTTTGATTATTTAATATCTATTAATATTACTAATATTGATATTAATATTAATAATAATGAAGGTAGTAATAGTACTATTGATCAAAACAATTATACTTTTAATTTGTAATTACATTTTATCAATATACATATAATAATAATTTTGTTTATATATCATATGTATATTCAAATTACTATAAAAAATTATATTTTACATATCCAGATTCATTACTTAGATAGGTGTATTAATTATATATATCACAACAATTTAAATTCAGAGTATAACATTATACAATTAATACTTTGTTAATCGTTGACAATTTATGTTCGAAATCATTTAATAACAAGCTTTAGTTATTTTAATTTATCTTTCTTAATAACTAAATCACATGTTAGTTTTCTGCTATATTTATTTTACAATATATAATTATTTATGTGTATAGTTAATTACATGTACATTTCTATTTATATTTATAGGTTCGTGAATCATCGGAAATAGTTAAAGGTCAAATGAATATATGAACATTGTTTCAGAATTTTCGAGAATCAATATTACAGACTTTGCTTATCGTATCGAAATCATATAAAGATTAAGTTTAAATTTTGGTCGGAAATTCCCGGGTCGTCACACTAATATACAAAAATGATGAATAGTAACCAGGGACGTTTTCGTCCTTTCACTTTTTTCCACCTTTTTTTCAAAAAAAACCCCCACACTTTGTTCAAATATTAAAATCTACCCCCCAAACAGGGGGGGGGGGGTAAAGTGTCAAATACTCATTTTCATAAAAAAATCTTAAATAAACTCCACCCAAATATTAAATGGGCCATATCTTCTCGCTCGCAATGAGTTAAATTTTTCCGACACCATCGTTAAACTCGAATAATTTAGGAACAAAATGTCACTAACTATACGCAAAACGGACGCTTTTTAAAAAAAAATCTAAATATTTGAGGTACTTTTCATACACGTTGATTTTGCATTAAATTTTTAAAAGTCGACAATTCCATAACGAAACACAGAGATTGTAGTGACTCGAACTTTTCCATGATTATATATTATATGAGATTAATATTTACATAAATAAATGTTTCCAACATGTTAAGCAATCAAACTTGTTAAGACTTGATTAATTGAAATGGATTTTGTGTTAACATTTGACCACCCAGTTTGTCCGATGATTCACGAACGTTATAACTTGTATATGACATGATATTATATATATGAACATATATATATGTTTAACATGATGAAATGATAAGTAAGTATCTTATTATGTATATTAACAATGAACCTTATACATAAAACAAGACTACTAACCTAAGAAATTCAAAACGATATCTATACGTAACGATTATCGTTGTAATAACATCTTAATATTTATATATCATATTAAGATATATTAGTACATCATGTTATCATAATAATGTAATAATTTAACATCTCATTAGATATAATAACAATGGGATTAATTACATATAACGAAATCGTTAACTTATAGGTTCCGAAACAACATGTACATGTAACGACTAACGATGACTTAACGACTCAGTTAAAATGTATATACATGTAATGTATTAAGATGTATTGTTACACTTTTGAAAGACTTAATGACACATATCAAAGTACTTTTACTTAACAAAAATGCTTACAATTATATTCTCATTCATTTTCATCAACAATTCTACTCGTATGCACTCGTATTCGTACTCGTACAATACACAGCTCCTAGATGTACATACTATCGGTATATACACTCCAATGATCAGCTCTTAGCAGTCCTTAACGAGTCATCAAACATGTGGGAACCATTCTTTGTAATCTAGTATAAATTATTTAGCAAGATTACAAAAATATTATTAATCATTCATGACTTATTTACAAGAAAACAAACTTACATATCCTTTATATCTAATCCATATATCACGACCTAAAACAAATACAAACACCTTCATTCTTCAATTTTCTTCATCTAATTGAACTCTCTCAAGTTCTATCTTCAAGTTCTAAGTGTTCTTCATAAATTCTAAGTTATAGTTTCATAAAATCAAGAATACTTTCAAGTTTGCAAGTATACTTCCAAGCTTTCTAATCCATTCCAAGTAATCATCTAAGATCAAGAAACCTTTGTTACTTATAGTAGGTTATCATTCTAATTGAAGGTAATACTCATATTCAAACTTTGATTCAATTTCTATAACTATAACTATCTTAATTCGAGTAGAAAATCTTACTTGAACTTGTTTTTGTGTCATGATTCTACTTCAAGAACTTCCAAGCCATCCAAGATCCTTTGAAGCTCTAGATTATTTCTTGTTATTTCCAGTAGGTTTACCTACTATACTTGAGGTAGTAATGATGTTCATAACATCATTCGATTCATATATATATATATAACTATCTTATTCGAAGATTTAAACTTGTAATCACTAGAACATAGTTTAGTTAATTCTAAACTAGTTCGCAAACAAAGTTAATCCTTCTAACTTAACTTTAAAATCAACTAAACACATGTTATATATCTATATGATATGTTAACTTAATGATTTAAAACCTGAAAACACGAAGAAAATCGTAAAATCGGACATACGCCGTCGTAGTAAAACCGGGGGCCGTTTAGGGTTGGATAATTAAAAACTATGATAACCTTTGATTTAAAAGTTGTTCTTCTGGGAAAATGATATTTCATATGAAAATGAAACTATATCCAAAAAACATGGTTAAACTCAAAGTGGAAGTATGTTTTTCAAAATGGTCATCATGATGTCGTTTTTCGACGGAAATGACTACCTCTTACAAAAACGACTTGTAACCTGTATTTCCGACTATAAACTTATATTTTTTCTGTTTAGTTTCATAAATTTCAGTTCATTATGAAACCATAGCGACTTGATTCACTCAAAACGAATTTAAAACGAAGAAGTTATGGGTAAAACAAAATTGGATATTTTTGCTTGTTTTAGCTACGTGAAACTTTGTAACAAATCTATACTAACCATAACTTAACTAACTTATATTGTATTATACATGTATTCTAACATATATTATGTAATATTGATAGACCATAGACACGTATACAATATTTTGACATATCCTATTGACATCATCTATATATATTATTTGGAATAACTCATAAGTCACTCTATATGCGGTAATGCTCGAGTTAGCATATAAAGGGTCGAGGTTGATTCTAAAATAATATATATACCTTAAGTTGTGATCGAGTCTGAGACATGTATACACTGGGTCGTGGATTGATTCGAGATAATATATATTGATTTATTTCTGTACTACTAACTGTGGACATCTAATTGTGGACTACTAATGTTGGAATATTAACTTAACAAACTTAAATAATAAAAATGTAATAAAAAATGTTGTGAATATAATTTGATCATACTTTGATATATATGTATATATTTGTTATAGGTTCGTGAATCGACCAGTGGCCAAGTGTTATTTTTCGACGAATGAAAAATTTGTGAATGTGAGTTATAGTCCTACTTTTGAAATCTAATATTTTTGGGATGAGAATACATGCAGTTTTATAAATGTTTTACAAAATAGACACAAGTACGCGAAACTACATTCTATGGTTGGATTATCGAAATCGAATATCGCCCTTCAAGTCTGGTAACCTAAGAATTAGGGAAATGACCCATAATTGACGCGAATCCTAAAGATAGATCTATTGGGCCTAACAACCCCCATTCATGTCTATGGATGGCTTTAGTACTTCGAGATTATTATTATACAGACGACAATGTTCGTGGGGATATTCTATGCATTATGGTTAATGTCGGTTACCAGGTGTTCAATCCATATGAATGATTTTTATGCAGATGGCTATATGCATGCATGATGTTTATGAGAAATGGAAATATGAAATCTTGTTGTCTATTATTACGATTTGATAAATATATAGGCTAAACCTATAACTCACCAACATTTTTGTTGACGTTTAAAACATGTTTATTCTCAGGTGATTATTAAGAGCTTCCGCTGTTGCATGCTAATTTAAGGACAAGAAATGAAGTCAGCATGTTTGTAATATATTGTTTAAAAACTGCATTCGGAGATTTAAATCAATGTGTAATATTATTGTAAACCATTATGTAATGGTCGTGTGTAAAATGTTATCTTTTAGATTATCATTACTTGATAATCTACGTTATGGTTTTAAACCTTTATCGATAAAATAAAGGTTATGGTTTGTTTTAAAAACGAATGCATTCTTTGATAAACGTCTCATATAGAGGTCAAAACCTCGCAACGAAATCAATTAATATGAAACATTTATAATCGATATGAACGGGACATTTCAGAGATGCACATATATTGTCAATTTAAAATAACATTTAAATCTTTCACGGATTATACCTTTTAGTTCGACTCGAGTTGCGCTTCAACGACATCATCGTTAGCCACGAAATAATTTTACAAACTAAACGCAATAAAATACATTGAAAACCGAACCCCCAGCGCGAAGCGAGGGTTCAAAAACAAGTTTATTCTAATTTATAAAATTCTAAAATGTACGATATGAGAATTGAACTTGTGTTTATGTATTCGGAGTATATTATTTGTGTGATTTGCAAAAGTAAACAAAGAAGAACTGAAGCACTTAATTTTTTATTTTTTTATTTTTTTTGGGTTGGCCACTCATCCGGCTTATCTGACCAGACAGGAAACATCTCACCAAAAGTCAACCAAGATTGTTTACATTTAGTCAAGACCTACCCACTTGCAGACTGCAAGTCTGCAACTACTTGTATTAAATTTTCTACTTCCACTATTTACGTATATTTCTTTTTCTAATGTATTGTACTTGAATAATAATAATAATAATATAATAATAATAAATAATATATGTTGCTATAGAATATACGCTTTTAGACTTTGAAAATAAAAATAGGCTCAAAATTCGTGTACATACCCTATACGGCTATACCCTATGCCATAACTATCAATCAGGTCCCACCTTTTATTTATTTTATTTTATATTTATAATCTATTTTTTAAATTATTTTATATTTATATTTATATATGTATTAAATTAAATTAGATATGTTAAGAATCTCATGTGAGGAATTGAAAGTTACTAAGGTCACTCCCTATCGTAACTAAACTATTCATCCTCTTAACCTTCCACATCAGCGTCACATCAACACCAATATCCTATAACTAACTCATAACTAAACACTCCATATCATGACTAAAATAATACTCCTCTTAATATACAACGTACAAGCAATAAAGCATCAAGTTCAATAATAAAAAGCTACTGGGACCCACAATTCCTATAACTAACTAAAACTCTTCCATTAAATCCATGATGAGTGCGGGTAACTAACGCGGGTAACTAAGTCGTGCCTATGATTCATTACGGGTAATGAGCGGGTAATGACGGATAATGGAACCATAGGGAGTGGTCTAAGTACTACTATATCTTTTTGTCGTTCATTTTTATTACGTTATTAATAGAAATTTTAAACACTTATAATTTTATTGATATTTTGTCAAATATTTTATTATTTACTGATAAATATATAATTTCACTTAATTATAAAACAAACAATTGTTTCAAAAAAACATGTGTATCGGCAGGGACATGTTAGCCCTGTGTTGACTTTGTCAACCCATCCAGCGATCCCCGGTAGCCCACTGGAGTCTGGCAAAACACCATCACCCATTTCCCCACAGCATGCCAGGCCCGATAAACGAACCTGCATTGTCATTGTTTCAATCTTCGCATGCGTAGGACCAAGGGATCATTTGGGCCCGGTAAGAATGGTTTTTGATCCAATTATTTGGAAAATCCTCACCTAGTGGGAATCGAACCCTCACCTCCCCTAAGGGAGAGTGAGTCATTCACCACTAGGCTATTGGCCCATTCTTATAAAACAAACAATTAACAATAACATACTTAACATACTACAATATTACAATTAACAATAAGATACTAAAATATTACACTAGTTCACTCATCCGAACGATTTACAAAAGAAGGTTTATAATTGTGATGTCTAAGGTGAAGGCACATTTCTTGTTGACTTTTATAAGGACGTTCCCATTCAACACCATTTTTATATGAATTCCATTGTAGATGACTTGGAGGTACTGGACAATTTCCTTGCAAATTCACTTTTACAAAGTGATTACCATCTACACGAGCAATTACACATACATAATGTGATTGTGCCACAGGTGGACTTGACCAAAGCGGTAAACATGTTGTATCTTGTAAGTCGCTCAAGAACAGCAAAACTACATTGTACCTTGAAGCAATTAGGAAACCCATTGTGGGCAAAATTATCCAATATTGTTCAGTTACAGCAGTATCTTCTCTTGATAAGAATATGAATCGATATAAGCTTTGTATGTTATGAAAACTATTCACTATAAGTTTTTCTTATGTAGTTTCAATAGTTTCGGTTTTTTCTTTAGTCACTTCAAATAATTTTAACTTTTGCTTTTGTCGCGTCAAATAATTTCAATTTTTACTTTTTGTCACATAAAATAATTCAAACTTTTATTGTTAATAGTTATTGTAGTATAGTACTAAATTTAAATATATAATATAAAAAGTGAACGATAATATTATTAGGAATGGGTTCTTATATATAAGCAAAAGAAATAAAAAAAAATGGGATGGGGTTGAGATACTTTAGTCAAAAAAGAATGAGATGGGGGTGTGTCAACAAAAAGGGATGGAGGTCTGCATTTGTCAAATCAAATAGGGTATGTGTCACACCCCCAAAATGGACCAGGGGTAATTGTGACGCCCCGTACAAAATCATCGTGTACGGTTCATTAACAACAGGATCATTATAAGGTCAAACACTATATGCTGTTTGAAAACCAATTTTGCATTCATAAAAAGATAGCGCTTTACAAAAGATAACGTGACACAAAGGTCGTTACAAAGTAATTGTTTGAAAATAACATAAGTTACGAATGCAAAAGAAAAGTTTCATGATTGAGACATCTCTTAGTAATGCAGCGGAAATCTAACACAGCAGGTCCTTAACAACAAAGCTATAACAGCATGACAGCAAGTCTAACAGCGGAAGCAACAACGTCTAAGCACCTGAGAAATACACGCTTAAAAAGTCAACACGAATGTTGGTAAGCTATAGTTTGTTTGTAATCAGTAATGTAATGTAGGCCACGAGATTTCAGTGCTTCAACCAGCGTTTTAAAATAGTATGATAAAGTATATGCTTATCCGTGGGCACCCGGTAACTAACTTAACGTAATAATAATACCCCCTAAAAGTACACTTGGCGAGTGCGTATGTTTACGAAGTATTAAACACCCATTAAATGCTAGCGCGACTAGCCCGAGTGGGGATGTCAAACCCTATGGATCCATATCTAAGATTCGCGTTCACCGGTTCAAAAACCAATGACTAAACGTTACCGAGCTAAGGGGAAGTTTATGCCGTTGTATAACCCACACATATATAAAGTTTAAGTACTCGTGCATAGTATGTAAAACGTAAAAAAACGCATGTATTCTCAGTCCCAAAATAGTTAAAGTAAAAAGGGATGCTATAACTCACAGTGATAAGAGCGGTAAAGTCGATAATGAAAGTATGCAAGTAGTAAGTCGGTCCGAAAGGTCGTCAACCTAAGTCAAAGGTTACTAGGTCAGTATGTTGTCCCAATAAGTGTAAAAGCGAATAAATTAAGTTTAAGTGTCATCATCATCATCATTCATCATCATAAAATCTAAGTAAGTTTGACAAGAATAGAGATCGAAACAATAGGCTGACTTCGGCCAGCTGCTATGACCTCTATACAAAATGAAAAGACACGTAGTCAGTGGATATGGCTCCGTATATGAGTCCCCTAACCGTTGACCAATTTTCAGAACCAAACTCGTCTTCGTTTGACTGTGGTGATGGTTTAAGTGCGAGTAGGTCAGAAATTTCAGCACAACGTTAATAGGGTGTAGTGACTTTCGAAAGGCCATAAATCCTAAACCGTAACTCGGATTAAGACGAGGTCTAAACGGAAAATCATCTACTCGAACCGAACTAACTGAAAATCAACTTTCAAGTAGCCCAAGTGGTTTGATATGATCCCGAAAACAGTAAGCAAAGTGCTCCGGTGGAGTTCTTAGTGCTTGATGCTCATCACGGTTCTCATCCTTGATGCTTGTAGCTTCAAGTGTACAACTCGTTGATGGGTTAGCATCACCTTGAACAAGATTCTACCATCAACACACAATATGTTAAGACCAAGTAAGAACACAACTCATTTAAGAGTCTTAGATGGATGATGGACCAAGGTTACATCATATCCTTAGTCTTAACACAATTACAAGTTACATTTTCAACTAAAGTTACAAACTTTACTTCAATCAAGCAAGTATGAACATAATCTAAGTCAAATGAAGTGATGGAACCCTAAGCTAGAGAGCTTGGATCCTTTTCACACAAGTTATAAGGTCACAAAGCTAGAAAGCTTGAACCTTTAGTGTTTTTGAAGATCTTGAAGCATAAAGCTTAGATCTTTAAGTTACATTAAGACCATAAACACAAGTTTTGATCTTTATAACAAAATAATGAGATCATAAGTTAGAAAACTTAGATCCAACAAAAGATATGAAGATTCAAGCTAGAAAGCTTGCATCTTGGTCGTTCTTGAAGATCTTGAAGCATAAAGCTTGGATCTTTAAGTTACATGAAGATTACAAACACAAGTTTGAATCTTTATAATAAAATAACAAGATTAAAGTTGAAAGATAAAGATCTACAAAGTATGTGAAGATTCAAAGCTATAAAGCTTGAATCTTCCATTTTCTTGAAGGATTCAAATCCAAGTTTGAATCTACAAGATGTAATCAAGATCAAAGCTAAAAAGTTAGACCCATGATGATGATGATGATGAATTCGTGAGAGAGAGAGGAAGAAGAAGAAGAAAAATCAATACTTACACTTTTTAGAGAGAGAAAGAATTAGAGAAAGAATTAGAGAGTGAGTGTGTGTAAATTACAAATGAAAGCAAGTGTAAAATGGATGGAATAAGGCTTGTATTTATAGGTGAATGAGGGTGTGGGAGGGGGTATGTGGCCGTGAACTTGGGAGGGGGACAAGGGAGACCAACTTTTGCTTTTTGGTTAATGGTTGTCTAAAGTTGGTGCTTATGTTAGGATCCCATGCAACATTAAGGATAATACTTGACATAAATGCTAGTATGTTCCCTCTAATAAATGGGCATTTGTCTTACATATTAATGAGTCACTAGCTATTAATAATTAGGCTAATTAAATAGTCCACTAACTAGTGTAGGGTGGGCTAAGGCCCAACAAGGTAGAAAGTCCAACAAGACTAACTAGTAAGCATAAGTAAATTACTACGCGTAATTAAGCATCTAAAAATCCAAGTAATTATTATTATGAAATAATAATTAAGATTTCATAGTCATAATATTCCGATTACGACAAAAGTTAAACGTGTACGCAGTACGCAGTTTGTTCGTAACATCAAGTGACACTAACGGTCATAAAGGCTTTCGGAGATCAAATTAAGTATCCTACGTACTTAAAGGTATGTTTTAACACATAAATGAAAGTAATCCATGTGTATAAAGATTCCAGAGTATAAAGTAGCACAGTATGCACAAATACACAGTTTCGCAAAAATCACAAGGCACAAAAACAAGTCGAAAAAGTCGGGTCGTTACAGTAATTGTGACCAATCATATCATAACACAGTTGTATAAACGAGAACGACTCTATAAGAGACTTTTTAAATAAAACCTTTGTTAATAAAATAGCGAAAGCAGTAATAAATGTTTACATTATTATTAAAATGTAAAATAAATGTCAATGAACTAAAATATAATATACGATGTGGACTCCATGCAAGTATCAAATCTATCATCACAAAGTTGCAAACAACTAGCTCAATCATAACCTGAGACAAAACATGCTTAAAGTGTCAACCAAAAAGGTTGAGTGAAATTTACAGGTTTATAAATAATATCCAAAGTTTTAGACCACAAGATTTAGTTTAAAATTGATCAATATAGATATATCAATCTAAAAGTGTTGCTGCAGTTTGTAATATTGCTACTAAACAAGTTTATCCTATGACACCTTGTACTGTCAGTGTCATGGAATCATTATTATATAACCAAAGACCAGCGGTGAAATGGTTAGAGACGTTACTCTCAATAGGCCTGATAATGCTAAAAACGAACATATATTTCATAGCATTATCCTTCAAGAAAGATAAGCTTTTGGTTGCAATTGTTCTATTTACAAGTGATATTTGTTTAAAAAATAAAAGGTGAAGACAAAAGACAGATTCGACGATTTGAAGATGCAAACGACCAAAAAGCTAAAATGTGCAAAATACAATTCAAGTGATTCAAATTATTGATGAGAAACGTCTCAAAATTACAAGAGTACGAGCCGTAAAACGCAAAATACAAGATATCAAATAGTACGAAAGGACGTTCGAAAATCTGGAACCGGGACATAAACCGAGAAGAAACGCGTGACTCAACGGAGCTAAAATTACAAGTCAACGATGCACAAGAATATAATATAATATATATATATATATATAATTATATATAATTATAATTATATATATTATATTATATATTAATAAATAATCGAGCAGCCCCACGTTTTTGGCAAACAAATATCTGGTTCCAGCTGGCCATGCGATCGCATGGCCTGGAAGCTTTAAAACCATGTGATCGCATGGTGCCCTGTAGCAGGCCACATTCTATAAAATGCAACGTTTTCTGCCAAAAATAAACACACCTTTTTCTATCTACTCTCTATCTCTCTATATATATATATATATATATATATATATATATATATATATATATATATATATATATATATATAATTTTAATTTTAATTTAAGATTAATAATAATAAGGTTATGTTAGCGAATGTTGTAAGTGTGTAAGTCGAAATTCTGTCCGTGTAACGCTACGCTATTAATACTCATTGTAAGTTATGTTCAACCTTTTTAAATTAATGTCCCGTAGCTAAGTTATTATTATGCTTATTTAAATCGAAGTAATCATGATGTTGGACTAATTATTAAAGACGGGGTTATTGGGCTTTGTACCATAATTGGGGTTTAGACAAAAGACCGACACTTGTGGAAATTGGACTATGGACTATTAATGGACTTTATATTTTTTTAACTGAATGATAGTTCGTTAATTTAATATAGAGATTTACAATTTGACGTATCTATAAATAACCATATACACTCGATCGGACACGATGGGCGGGATATTTAAATACTAATAATCGTTCATTTAACCGGACACGGGAATGGATTAATAGTCAATGGACTCATTAAAACATGGGTCAATTATGTACAAGGACACTTGGTGTAATTGATAATAAAGTATTAAAACCTTGGATTGTACACAGTCGATAACCTGATGTAATCATTAACAATGTATTAAAACCTTATTACAGTTTAAGTCCCCAATTAGTTGGAATATTTGACTTCAGGTAAAAGGATAATTTGACGAGGACACTCGCACTTTATATTTATGACTGATGGACTGGTATGGACAAAAACCAGACGGACATATCGAATAATCCTGGACAAAGGACAATTAACCCATGGTAATAAACTAAAATCAACACGTCGAACATCATGATTACGGAAGTTTAAATAAGCATAATTCATTTATTTTATATCTCATCGCACTTTTATTTACTGTCATTTTATTTATCGCACTTTTAATTATCATACTTTTTAATTATCGCAATTTTATTTATCGCACTTTAAATTATCGCACTTTAAATTATCTCACTTTTATTATCGTCATTTACTTTACGCTTTAAATTAAGTTATATTTATTTTTAATATTTTACATTAGGTTTTAATTGTGATTAAAGTTTTAAAATCGACAAACCGGTCATTAAACGGTAAAACCCCCTTTTTATAATAATAATAATATTACTTATATATATATATATATATATATATATATATATATATATATATATATATATATATATATATATATATATATATATATATATATATATATATATTTATTTATTTATTTATACAAATATAGTTTAAAAATATAGCGTTAAACTTGGCTAGATCCCTGCGGAACAAACCGGACTTACTAAAAACTACACTACTTTACGATTAGGTACACTGCCTATAAGTGTTGTAGCAAGGTTTAGGTATATCCACTCTTTAAATAAATAAATAACTTGTGTAAAATTGTATCGTATTTAATAATATTTCGCAATAAAAATATAACTATTTCGTATACACCTCGCATAACATCAAGTATTTTTGGCGCCGCTGCCAGGGAATCTCATCAACGCCGAAAGCGAAACACTATTTAAAAAAAAAATTAGTTTTTAAGCTATTTTGGTAAAAATATAATTTTATATAAGTTTTAAAATACAAAAATATAAAAGAAAAATATATTTCTATTTAAATTAAAAAGTTTATTTTTTTATTAAAACTAATAAGTAAATTATTTTTTTATAAGTTTTATTTAAGTTATTTTATTTTTATTTTATTAAAAAAAAAAAAAATATAATAGAATTCGGGCCGACACTGTAGCAGCCCATCTAAACAGGCCTGGTAGCCGGAGTCATGCGATCGCATGATTATATAACCTGTACTCCATGAGATTGCATGGAGTGTGGAGACAGGTCTGCAACCTCAGACTGTCGATTAGGGTTGCGGAGTATTAATTATTATTATTATTAATTAATTATATTTAGGGTTTTTAATTTAATAATATTTAGTTTTAGTTTTATTTAATTTGTAATATTTAGTTTAAATTAGTTTTATTAATTATAAATTGATACTTTTATAAAATAAATAATATAAAAATAATATTTTTATAAAATTTGTATTTTTATCATTCTAGTTATAAATTGTATATTTTTATCGTTTATTTCGTAATTTGTATTTTTTTTCGTTCGTAACTAGTTTTAAACTTAGTATTTTGTCATAATAGCTCTAGATTTTTAGGCTTTGCCGTAAAATCCCTTAAGTGCTTTTTCTTTAGATTAAGATTTAGGCGCTTTAGAATTTTACGACGTCACTTATCGCTTTTATATTTAATAAGTTTTAGTGCCTTTTTAAGTTATTGCCGTTTTGGATATAGAATTCCTTTTCAACTTTAATACCTTTAGACGTAAGTTTTAATTCTTAGTTTTTCGACTTTTATTATTTTTCGACATTTGTTTTTCGACCTTTTATTTTTTTTCGACGTTTTACGACGCACTCTTTTTCTTTCTTATTTCTCGACGCTCTAGTTTTTAGGACATAGAATTTTCTATTTCTTCTCTAGAATTTCAAAACGAAAAATTATTTTAAGCGGTTAAATTGATAGACATCCAAAATTTTCTGGTTCGTAGTAATAGTTGGATTTGTTGGTGGCGAGTTGTGGGCTTTCGATTTAAAGGGTCCTGGCTACCTGCTGCATCTATTGGCTATTCGAAACGTGGGCAAAATCAGAAAAGTCTATTAATTTGATAGCTTATATAATTTTATCTTTATAACTAATAGGATATTTTGTGAATGCACCGAGCAAAACGTTCACCACATTTCATACGTTCACCACCTGTAACTCGATCAAGACATCTAGCCAATATTGTCGTCGTTGATTTTTCTTTAGAATCGGCATCTAGTCGACCAAGTACTCCAATTCAAATTTTCGATAATCCATTTTTTGAACCCGACCTCACAATTGAGAATTCGGAGGATAATCAGGGATAATTCAGAGATCCTGAACCACTAATTATTCCTCCTGAACCACAAATCACTCATCCAAAGATTTTCGAGGAAGAAACCATTAAATCAGAATCCTCTAGTGATTCAGATTCAAAAATTTCAATCATGGAAAATCTGGAACTTTTAAGTATGGGAGACCGAATGAGAGCTAAACGCAGTGGCCAAGGTCATGCAATTGCTCAACAAGACATTAATGCGCCAGATTATGAAATTAAAGGACAAATCCTACACATGGTAACTAATCAATGCCAATTTAGTGGTGCGCCAAAGGAAGATCCAAACGAACATCTTCAAACCTTTAATAGGATCTGTACTCTATTTAAAATCCGAGAAGTGGAGGATGAACAGATATATCTCATGTTATTTCCTTGGACTTTAAAGGGAGAAGCCAAAGATTGGTTAGAATCGTTACCTGAAGGGGCGATTGATACATGGGATGTTTTAGTTGAAAAATTTCTTAAACAATTCTTTTCGGCATCTAAAGCCGTGAGACTTCAAGGAGAAAGTGTTACGTTCACACAAAAGCCAAATGAAACTCTATATGAGTCGTGGAAAAGATTTGGAAAATTGTTAAGAGGATGTCCATAGCATGGTTTAGATACTTATCAAATAGTACAAATATTCTATCAAGGATGCGATATTACTACACGAAAAGACATCGATATAGCAGCTGGTGGTTCCATTATGAAGAAAACCGCAACTGAAGCTTACAAAATTATTGATAATACTGCTTCCCACTCACATGAGTGGCATCAAGAAAAAGACATCGTTAGATCATCTAAAGCGGCTAGGGCTGATTCTAGCCATGACTTTGATTCCATGTTCGCAAAGATAGATGCTTTCGAGAGACGAATGGAAAAGATGACTAAACATATTCACGCAATACGAATTAGCTGTGAGCAGTGTGAAGGACCACATTTGACAAAAGATTGTCTCAGTATTGAACAAACAATGGAACAAAGAGAGTGTTTCATACATGAACCAAAGGCCTGGAAATAATTATCAAAATAATTATCAACCGCCAAGATCAAACTACAATCAAAATCAGAATTATAACCGAAATGTTCCATACAACAATCAACAAGGTCCTAGTAATCAACAAGTATCCAACAATACTTACAACCAGCAAAGACCTATTTTTCCAATTAAACCACCACAAACCGATGATAAAAAGCCAAATTTAGAAGACATGATGTCGAAGCTAGTTGAATCTCAAACGCAGTTTTTCACATCTCAGAAACAAACCAATGAACAAAATGCTCAAGCATTTAGAAATCAACAAGCTTCAATCCAAAATCTGGAACAAGAAGTAAGCAACCTAGCCAGGTTAATAGGTGAAAGAAAACCAGAAAGTTTACCTAGCGATACAAATGCTAATCCCCAAAATGAAACAGCTAAAGCCATTACCACGAGAAGTGGTGTTACACTTAAACCATCTGAAATACCTATAATTTCTGATGACTCTATTCCTACTCCACAAAAAACACAATCTGATCAAGAAAAGGAAACATAACCGGTAGTTGAAAAGGTTAATGAAGATAACACAGTTAAGGCTAAGCCTTATGTTAAACCATACCAACCACCGCTTCCTTACCCAAGTAAAATGAGAAAAGAAAGATGATGTTAAAGCTAAGGGGTATAAAATACTATTAAATTTTACTAGGAAATACTATTAAATACGATACAATTTTACACAAGATATTTATTTATTTATAGAATGGATATACTTAAACCTTGCTACAACACTTATAGGCAGTGTACCTAATCGTACAGTAGTGTAGTTATTAGTAAGTCCGGTTCGTTCCACAGGGAAAATCTTTAAACAAAGCTTAACGCTATATTAGTTTACTTTTATAAAAATACAAATATATATATAAGTAATATTATTATTATAAAGGGGGTTTTTTACCATTTAATGACCGGTTTGTCGATTTTAAAAACTTTAGTTGCAGTCAAAACAAAATGTAAAAATATTAAATAAATAAAAGACTTAATTTAAAGCGTAAAGTAAATAACGATAATGAAATTACGAATAATAAAAGTGCGATAAAATAAACTTGCGATAATTAAAAAGTACGATAATTAAAAGTGCAATTAAATACAATAACAATAAATAAAAAATGCGATAATTAGAAGTGCAATTAAATATAAAATAAAGGAAATTAAATATGAAATAAAAGAATTATGCTTATTTAAACTTCCGTAATCATGATGTTTGACGTGTTGATTTTAGTTTTATGCCCATGGGTTAATTGTCCTTTGTCCTGGATTATTTAATATGTCCATACGGATTTGTCCATAATAGTCCATCAGTCATAAATATAAAGAGCGAAAGCCTTCGTCAAATTATTCTTATTCCCGAAGTTAAATATTCCAACTAATTGGGGATTCGAATTGTAACAAGGTTTTAATACTTTGTTTTATGAATACACCAGGTTATCGACTGCGTGTAAACCAAGGTTTTACTACTTTGTTAACAATTACACCAATTACCCTTGAATGTAATTCACCCCTGTTTCAACAAGTCTATTAACTATTAATCCAGTTCCGTGTCCGGTAAAATGAATAATTATTGGTATTTATAGATATCCCGCCCACCGTACCCAGTCAAGCGTATGTGGTTATATATAAATACGTCGAATTATAAGTTTGTATATTAAATTAACAAGGTATTGTTTAGTTAATATAAAACCCATTAATAGCCCATAGTCTAATTTCCACAAGTGTCGTTCTTTTATCCAAACCTCAATTATGGTACAAAGCCCAATTACCCAATTTTAGTAATTAGCCCAACATCATGATTACTTCGGTATTAAATAAGCATAATAATAACTTAGCTACGAGACATTAATGTAAAAAGGTTGAACATAACTTACAATGATTAAAAATAGCGTAGCGTTACACGGACAGAATTTCGACTTACACCCTTACAACATTCGCTAACATACCCTTATTATTAGAATTATAATTAAAATTAAAATTAAAATATAAATATAAATATAAATATATTTACGTATACATATATAGAGAGAGATTGAATTATGGATGATAAAAATGATCAGAATTCGTTTGGCTTTATAGGGAATTGAGTTCAGGGGTACTCCGTGACTCGCAGCAATTTTTGCCTTCAAACTCCGCGAGTCGCGGAGTTTGAAATTCCAGCTCACTCCAAATTGGATCTTAGTCTGCCGACGGTTTATTATATAAATATAATATATATATAATTTATATAATTAATTATATATTATATTATATATATATACATAGTTAACTAGTAATTTTTAGTCCGTTGCGTCGAGCGTTGAGAGTTGACTCTGGTCCCGGTTCTGAATTTTCGAACGTCCTTGCGAATAATTTAATATCTTGTACTTTGCGTTTTGAATCTTGTACTCTTGTAATTTTGAGACGTTTCTTATCAATAATTGGAACCTCTTTGATTGTATTTTGTACTTTTGAGCTTTTTGGACCTTTGCGTCTTCAATTCGTCGAATCTGTCTTTTGTCTTCACCTTTTATTATTTAAACGAATATCACTTGTAAATAGAACAATTGCAACTAAAAGCTTGTCTTTCTTGAGGAATAATGCTATGAAATATATGTTCGTTTTTAGCATTATCAAATATTCCCACACTTGAGCGTTGCTTGTCCTCAAGCAATATAGTCTTGAAATACTAGAATCACTTCTTTATTCTTCACACTTTGTACATCAGTGATTTCTATACGGCGGTATAAACAATGGTAGTAACGATATGGTTTACAGTCTCACATGACTATAAAAATTTAGACCCATTAAGGAAATTGGATCTTTATGAAAACATTTGATCTTTGAAAATTCAATCTAGCTTTTACCCTAGATAAGTTTTCCGGAATAACCCTTCACCGGTGTTTGCAAAATATTTTTGTGGGTTTGGTGGGTTTCAGATTTGAAAATTTTAGCTCAAAACTTGCGGTTTTGTGTCACCCACTTGCTAACCTTGAATTAGGAAAGCAACACGTCCAGTTTACTTGCTCCGTATATTACCTTTCGATAAACTACCGTCCGGTTGTAAAGGAAAGCGTTGAACAAGCAACTGTTAAGGCAATGTCCCCTGACATGCTTTTAATTATGGTCTATAACGTGTCGGACGCAATTACTATCCTTGGTAGGAGCAATAGTAAAGCTCACCCTTATAATTTGTAGGTTTGGAACAAGGTCCTGTCTTTAACCACTATGCAACCACCGTTCTTACGGTTGACACCCGATTTGGTTCAGGTGACCTAATGAATTCTAGGTGAATTCCTAGGATTTTACGTTCAATGGTAATGAACGCATTGAAAATGGGTTTTCAAAAAACAAATCGGTTTATAATTTGATCAAAATATTTTCTCGTTCAAGCTCGAGTTTAGATATCATTGAATTCCATGAGTTTGAATTCTCAATCTTTAAGGTCAATCCCTAGGATTGAGTAATATCAGGCTTAAAAGCTGATTTTTAATCTTTAAGGAGATTATCCTTTCTGAGGATCTGATTCATTAGTCTTATCAAGCTAATTTGCACGGTGCCTCCCCATTGTACGAGATAAATCCTTCTCATGGTTAGGATAAATCTGACCACTTGGCGACCCTGTTTAATGCTGAGGTCCGTGGATTTCCTGCTGATTTTAGTGATGACTTTTCTAGATTTTTCGTCAACCTACAGCTGGTATGGATGACAACTTCATGACCTAAATCAAGAAGCGCGTGTCTTTTTCGGAAGACTTTACTTCCTTTTAGTGATGGAATTGATTCATCGTGTAGATCCATCTTTCTTACAGTAAATCAGGTAAAACTTTTTAGTTTAGTCCAAAGCAAAAGTATTTTCAGTTATTTGTACAAAAATATGTGATATATGTTTTGAATAACTTGGAGAATTTTCCCACACTTGGTTTTTATTTTTCCTTTTTGTTCTCCTCTATTCCATTCTTAAATGAATTCTAACATTTTGATTTGTTTCTCAATTTATGTCCTTTCCGAGGTAACAATAATTTCGGTGTTAACACCTAGTTTTATCGTTCATAAATATGTATAAATATGATTTTGAGTTCATTTAATTGGAAATTTTGAAAATTTTACTAGAAGTGGGTAGTCAGTATATAAGACTAGGGCTGTTCTTTATTATCAGAGAGCACTAGATTCTAATACAACTACTGCTTTTACTAGCATTTTTAATGGTAACCAAGTGTTTAAGATCAAAAAATTTTAAAATCCGAAAGAATTTAACCCCTTCCCACACTTAAGATCTTGCAATGCCCTCATTTGCAAGAAATTAGTAACAATTTAAATTATTGAGGGTGATTAGCGTAGAAATGATTAAATTTTACCAAAGTTTCCATACATATTGGCGTTTGTTTTCTGAATGATAAATGGTGCACATCATTTGTTCATTCTGTCTTGTTGTTATTTCACATATATTTTGCATCTTGTCGTCAAAATTAGTTGCTTTTGCTGAACTTAATGCCAGTATTTGAAAATGCGTTGTTTTACCCTGTTGTGTACATAAAATGCAAACATATATACATATTTTTGAAGTTTGGTATATTACCTCACATTCAAAAATTATTAAAATCTAATAATAAAATTTAGAAAATAATAAAAATTATTACAATATTAACATAAGTATTAAACGTATCAACATTACAAATTACAAAATAAATAAAACTAAGTACACTAGGGATGATACTGATACCAGTAGGGGTTCCATGCAAAACCGTATGTGCTATAGAATGCTTCGGCAGGGTTATACGTAGGATACGGTGGTTGCATCTCTATAGACCAGGGAGGGAATATGGGCGTTGGAGTAGGAATATAGTTTCTACCTATATATTGGCAATAAGCTATGATTTGGTTTTGATGAACTTGCCAATCTTCAAATGCTCTATGTCTAGCATTTTCGTACTCCTGTGAAGCTATAAACCTTTGCATTTCTTGCATTTCATTTCCCCCTCCTACATTACCTTGCTGTTGGTTTCTCTCAACCTGTGGATGTCTACCATTATATCGTACTGCGGCGTTATTTCGCCTCTTCAAAACTTTAGTACCATGGTATAAATTTAAACCTATTGTATCTTGGGGTTCTGGTTCTTCTACTAATAACCCCCCCCCCCCCCCCCCCCCCCCCCCCCGACGACTTATATTTACATTGAGATACTCAGCAATCAAAGTAATAAATATACCACCTCCTATTATGCTATGCGGTCTCATCCCCCTAACCATAGCTGATAAATAAAAACCCACACAATACGGTATACTTACAGCGCTTTGTGGGTCTCGAATACACATGTGGTAAAACAAATCCTGTTCATTTACCTTTTCCTTATTCTTACCTCTTTGTGTAATCGAGTTCGCTAAAAACCTATGTATTACTCTTAACTCTGCTCTATCTATATCCAAATAAGAGTAATTCCCCCCTTTGAACCGGTGATGGCTAGTCATTTGACTCCATACACCATGTGTATCAAAATTTTCATCTATCTTTCTACCATTTAGTATCAACCCTCTACAATCGGCAGATGCTAACTCCTCAGGCGTATATATACGTAAAGCCTGAGCCATGTCTAGTAAAGACATGTGGCGCATCGAACCTCCTAACAAAAATCTAATAAAAGATCGATCAGTTAAACTAGCTACCCGATCATTTAATTCTATACTACACAACAATTCTTCACACCATACTTTATATACAGGTCTACGCATGTTGAATAACCGTACCCAATCGTTAAAAGTAGAATTACCATACCTTTGTGTAAGTAATTCTCTAATTGGCCCGGCCAATTCTACAGCTTCTAATGGTCCCCATTCTATGACCCTAGGTATCTCAACAGCTTTAGAATGAAGATTATGCAAACCCCTTTGGTATTTTGGATAATCTATCCAAAGTCTGTCAAATCTCAGGTTCGGGTGCAAATCTTCCAAGTGCATATCAGAAAATGTCATGACTGGATGAGGTATATCTTGTTTGTAGTAGTTATCCACCTCCTGTTGTTCCGCATTCTCAGCAGGAGCATTGCGAGCTTGGGATGAAGATTCACCCCTTTCAGTCTGCAAAACACATCAAACACAATTTTTGTGCATCCAAATATGCATTAGTGTCAGCAAAATCATCAATCAAAATAATTACAATGACATGTTTAATTTATATCAAACTTAAGCTCATTTTCATATTTTCATCAAATCTACACTTTTTCAAATAAGCATATACGAAAATGTTCGCCAAGTTCATAAGCATTCAATTCAAATAACATGTCAAAATAATCATTACTAGCAATTAAACAAGTTTCAAATGGCATTATCTATCAAAATATCAAGTTCATGAATTTTAGACTAGAAAAAGTCCACTTTAATTCTCAAAATCATGTTTAGGCTCAAAGTTTGGATCATTTAACTACCTAAACATGTTACACTACTTAATTTAGCAACAATTCATGACAAAAATTGGCCATAACCTGTTTATATCAAAAAGCCTCAAATTTGCTCAAGAACACAAACCCTAGATTACTCAAAATTTGAAGTTTAAGGCTTCTAATCATGTTAAATAGCATCAATCTAGGTTATACAAGCATAATACATAAACAATTTAAGCATAATTACACTAAAAAGCATCAAAATCAAATTGGGTATAAAATTGCTCAAGAACACTAATTTTTGAATTAAATGGTGTTTAGGTGTAGAAATTTACCGTTTTTCTTGAGTAATTCCTTGATAGCATCATTCTTAACATGATTTTAGTAAAAGATTTGATGATTAACGGTCAAAAATTGTGAATTTGGGAGGTCTTTTTAGGGTTTTTGCACAGTATTTTCGGGTTTTATTTCGCAGAATTTGGTCTGGTAGTGTGCAACTGACCTGTTCTTTACGTTTTTATTTTTTTCTGTATTTTGGTGCCTCCGAGAGTCGCGGTGTTTGACCCTTCAAACTCTGCGAGTCGCGGAGTTTGTATTTATTTATTTATTTATTTTTTATATATCTTATACTAATTAAAACAATTAAGTAATTAATTTTAAAATTTTGTTTCCCTTGTTATTTAGGATGAGGTCGTTTCGGATCGATGTCCTAGTCCGTCCTTTGACAAAATTTTAAAATTTGTCTTTTTCAAGCGATTGTTTTAAAAGCTTAGATTTTTGGTTTTTTTAATGTTTTTGGCATACTTTAATTCAATAAGATTAAAAATAATGATAATAAAAGTTCTCGTCCCTCCCTCGGGTAAAGCAATTTCGGTTCAAAGACCTAGTCTTCAACTTACGATGAATTTTAAAAATCATATTTTTAACTTAGCAACATAAAGTAAATTTTTGTTTTTAAATTCACACAACTTAAATATAAAATTCAAAATTAATATTAAAAATTCACACCAAACTTAAAATTTAAAATGCATAAAAATAAAATTCATATTTTAAAAATTAAAAAATTCACACGAAACTTAATTTAAAAATTCATATTATAAATTCACACCAAACTTATATTAATTTTTTTAAATATTTACAATTTTAAATATATTGTTTTTACAAAGTTTACAATATTAATTTAAGATTTATATATTAATTTTAAAAACATGGTAAAAATAAAATTAAAAATCTTTTTGGCTTTTATCCCACTTTAATCAATCAAATATTATCAAAAATATGCGCCCCTCTTTTCGGTAAAGTAATTTCGGTTCCATGACCTAATTTAACTCATGACGAATTTTTGAAAATTTTGGGTTGATTGATTAAAGATATTTATACCTTAAGAATAAACGTTAAATTTCGCAGTGATGTAATAAATTTTTGTATGATATCAATAATTTCGGTCGCCAAACCTAATTTTATTCAATACCAATTTAATACTTTATAGCGAACAAATTAGCGTTTATTATCAAAAGGTTAAAAATAAAAATAAAAAATAAAAACTGTACAGACTTACCTGTGATATAGTATTCTTAGTTATATGATCTATCTCATTCATAAGATAGTCGGTTTAATTGGTTTTCCATAGCTACATAGGCGTAACCTCGAGCATTTAGTGTCTTTTCTTCTAAACATATGAACGGTCCGTCTCTGCATAAAGTAACAAATTCGGTGTTTGAATAGGTTTGATTATTTGAACATTTACCTCCATGTGACCATTTTCCGCATTTGTGACATCTTTCTAGGTGTCATGCTCTTCTTTTCGCTGCGGATTTTGATTTTCCTTTACCAAATTGTAACTTATTATCTTCGCATCTGGATTCTTTTCTTACTCCGTCCAATCTTTCTCTGATTACTGATACTATTTCACTCGGAAGTGTGTCATTATTATGTTTAGTGATCAAAGCGTGTAGCATTAGACCATGGTTTAGTTCACAGGCAGTCTTCATTTTGTAAAAACCTAAAAATAAAAATAAAAATTCAGAATGGGGGGAGAAGACTAGTTCTTTAGGGTCCGCTAGGGAAAGACCATTCGGGTTCCATTTTCGAGAACTACACGAAAACAGACAATCTAACTCTAACAGAAATACATATTATCCTTAAAAGACTTGATTCTCCCCACACTTAGTTAGCTGTGGTGTCGAAATTGTGATTAACTTCGTTGTCGACTTCCATCGGACTATCTATGTAGTGTTTAACTCTGTGACCATTAACTTTAAATTCAATCCCATTTGAATTTATCAATTCTACTGTTCCGTATGGAAAAACTCTTTTAACTATGAATGGTCCAGACCATCTTGATTTTAATTTTCCAGGAAATAGCTTGAATCGTGAATTGAAAAGAAGAACTCTGTCTCCTTCCTTAAATTCTTTTGAAGTTCTGATTCTTTTATCATGCCATTTCTTCGTTCTTTCCTTATAGATCAACGAATTTTCGTATGCTTCATGTCTTAATTCTTCTAATTCGTTTAATTGACTTAATCGTAGACGTCCAACTTCATGTAAATCAAGATTACATGTCTTCAAAGCCCAAAATACTTTGTGTTCAATTTCTACTGGAAGATGACATGCTTTTCCATAAACAAGTCTAAAAGGTGTGGTTCCAATTGGAGTTTTGTAGGCTGTTCTAAAAGCCCAGAGTGCATCCTCTAATTTAATGGACCATTCCTTCGGATTTGATCCTACGGTTTTCTCTAGAATACATTTTAAAGCTCGGTTGGTATTTTCAACTTGTCCACTTGTTTGTGGATGATATGCAGTGGAGATTTTATGAGTTACTCCATATCTTTTAAGAACTTTCTCAAGTTGATTATTACAGAAATGAGTTCCCCGATCACTTATTAAAGCTTTCGGTGTTCCAAACCTTGCAAAAAGACGTTTTAAAAAGTTGACTACAACTCGTGCATCATTAGTTGGGAGAGCTTGTGCTTCCGCCCATTTAGATACATAATCAATGGCAACGAGAATATAGAGATTATTATGAGATTTTGGAAATGGACCCATAAAGTCAATACCCCAAATGTCAAATACTTCACATACTTGGATGACATTTTGTGGCATTTCATCACGTTGACTTATTTTTCCGGCCCTTTGACAAGCATCACAGGATTTGCAAAGAAGGTGTGCGTCTTTGTAAATTGTAGGCCAATAGAATCCAGCATCGTAAACTTTTCTTGCTGTTAGTTGAGGCCCATAATGCCCTCCTGTTGGTCCTGTGTGACAATGGTTTAAAATTTTACTAGCTTCATCTCCGAATACACATCGGCGTATTATTCCATCGGGACAACTTTTAAACATATGTGGATCTTCCCAGAAATAGTGTTTTATATCACTGAAGAATTTCTTTCGTTTTTGGTACGACAATCCTTTTTCAAGGAATCCACAAACTAAATAGTTTGCATAGTCTGCAAATCATGGTATTTCATTATAATCTATCTTCAATAGATATTCATCAGGAAAGTTGTCTTGTATGGCCGATTCATTTAGAACTTCTAATTCGGGATTTTCAAGACGAGAAAGATGATCAGCGGCGAGATTTTCTGCTCCTCTTTTATCTCGGATTTCAATATCGAATTCTTGTAAGAGTAAGATCCAACGGATTAATCTTGGTTTAGCATCTTGTTTCGAAAATAGGTATCTAAGAGCAGAATGGTCGGTATAGACCACCGTTTTTGCTAGAACGAGATATGAACGAAATTTGTCAAAAGCAAAGACAATAGCAAGGAGTTCTTTTTTAGTAGTTGTATAGTTCATTTGTGCTCCTTGTAACGTCTTACTAGCATAATAAATAGGTTGAAATCGTTTTTCAATCCTTTGTCCTAAAACGGCTCCCATTGCAAAATCACTTGCATCGTACATTAGTTCAAATGGTAGATTCCAATTTGGTGTTATCATGATCGGCGCATTAGTTAGTTTCTCTTTAAGAATATTAAAAGATTTGATACACTCATCTAAAAAGATGAATGGAGCATCTTTTTTTAGGAGTTTATTCATAGGAGTGGCAATTTTAGAAAAATCTTTTATGAAACGTCGGTAAAAACCGGCATGCCCTAGAAAACTCCTAACTCCTCTAACATTGGTGGGATGTGGAAGTTTAGCAATTACATCTACTTTAGCTTTATCCACTTCAATTCCTTCTTTTGAAATTTTATGTCCAAGAACAATGCCTTCTTTAACCATGAAATGACATTTCTCCCAATTAAGTACTAGATTTGACTGTTCGCATCTAATAAGCATTCGTTCCAGATTAGCTAGACATGATTCAAATGTATCACCGAAGACTGAAAAGTCATCCATGAAAACTTCCATGCATTCTTCTATCATGTCATGAAAAATCGCCATCATACACCTTTGAAAGGTTGCAGGGGCGTTGCAAAGTCCAAATGGCATGCGTTTGTAAGCAAAAGTACCATAAGGGCACGTGAACGTAGTTTTCTCTTGGTCCTCGGGTGCTATTGGAATTTGAAAATATCCGGAAAATCCATCTAGAAAACAATAGTAACTATTTTCGGCTAATCTTTCCAACATTTGATCAATGAAAGGTAAGGGAAAGTGATCTTTTCTGGTGGCGTCATTTAATTTTCTATAATCTATACACACACGCCATCCTGTTACAGTCCTAGTAGGAATAAGCTCATTTTTTTCATTTGTAATGACAGTCATGCCACCCTTCTTAGGCACGCATTGAACTGGGCTTACCCATGGACTATCAGAAATTGGATATATTAAACCTGCATCTAGTAGTTTAATAATTTCTTTCTTAACTACATCTTGCATATTAGGATTTAGTCTTCGTTGGCGTTGCACATACGTTTTATGACCTTCTTCCATAAGGATTTTATGTGTGCAATACGAAGGACTTATTCCTTTAATATCATGAATCTTCCATGCAATGGCTGGTTTATGAGCTTTCAACACAGAAATGAGTTGTGATTTCTCATTTTCAGTAAGAGAAGACGATATTATTACAGGTAATTCAGATTCACCATGTAAATAAGCGTATTCCAAATGGTTTGGAAGTGGCTTTAACTCTAATTTCGGAGGTTCTTCTATCGATGATTTATATCGATATATGTCTTCTTCTTTTAGCATTTGAATTTCTTCTGTTGTTGGTTCATATCCATTAGCTATAAGTATAGCTAACATTTCAGCTTCATCTATTGGTTCATTACCTTCTCCTAAAGAACATTCTCCTGTTCCTTGTAATTCTAGAAATTCTTCTAATAATTCTGCATGTGCATCTATAGTTTGAATATAATAACATGTATCATCTGCAGATTGTGGTTGTTGCATTGCTCTATCAACTGCAAAGGTAACACTCTCGTCCTCTATACTTAGGGTCAATTTCTTACCGAACACATCTATCATTGCTTTAGCCATGTTTAAGAATGGTCTTCCTAATATGAAAGGAACTTGAGAATCTTCTTCCATGTCCAGAACAACAAAATCTACTGGAAATACTAAAGTACCAACTTTAACTAGCATATTCTCCATTATCCATCTAGGATATTTTATTGATCTATCGGCTAGTTGTATGCTTATTCTGGTTGGTTTCAATTCTCCAAGGTCTAGTTTAGTGTATAGTGAAAACGGCATTAAATTTATACTAGCACCTAAGTCTGCCAATGCTTCTATTGAACTAAGACTACCCAGAAAACATGGAATTGTGAAACTTCCTGGATCAGATAATTTTTCTGGTATCTTATTCAACAGCACTGCTGAACAATTAGCGTTCATGGTAACAGCCGAGAGTTCTTCCATTTTCTTTCTAATTGAGATTAGATCTTTCAAGAATTTAGCATATCTAGGCATTCCTGAAATCACATCAATGAAAGGAAGATTTACATTTATCTGTTTAAACATATCCAAGAATTTGGATTGCTCGGCTTCAAGTTTCTCTTTCTTCATTTTACTCGGGTAAGGAAGTGGTGGTTGGTATGGTTTAGCATAAGGTTTAGCCTTAACTGTGTTATCTTCATTAACCTTTTCAACTACCGGTTCTTTTTCCTTATCTTGATCAGGTTGTGGTTCTTGTGGAGTAGGAATAGCTTCATCAGAAGTTACAGGTATTTCAGGTGGTTTAAGTGTTGTACCACTTCTTGTGGTAATGGCTTTAGCTGTTTCATTCCGGGGGTTAGCATTTGTATCACTAGGTAGACTTCCCGGTTTTCTTTCACCTATTAATCTTGCTAGGTTACTTACTTCTTGTTCCAAGTTTTGAATAGAAGCTTGTTGATTTCTAAATGCTTGAGCATTTTGTTCATTAGTTTGTTTTTGAGATGTGAAAAACTGCGTTTGAGTTTCAACTAGCTTCGTCATCATGTCTTCTAAATTTGGCTTTTTATCATCGGTTTGTTGTGGTGGTTTGTTTTGAAAATTAGGTCTTTGCTGGTTGTAAGTATTGTTAGATACTTGTTGATTGCTAGGACCTTGTTGGTTGTTGTATGGAATATTTTGGTTATAGTTCTGATTTTGATTGTAAATAGGTCTTGGCGGTTGATAATTATTCTGATAATTATTTCCAGGCCTTTGGTTTATGTATGAAATATTCTCTCTTTGTTCCATTGTTAATTCAATACTGAGACAATCTTTTGTCAAATGTGGTCCTCCACACTGCTTACAACTAATTCGTATTGAGTGAATATCCTTAGTCATCTTTTCCATTCGTCTCTCGACAGCATCTATCTTTGCGGAAATGGAATCTAAGTCATGGCTAGAATCAGCTCTAGCTGCTTTAGATGATCTGACGATATCTTTTTCTTGGTGCCACTCATGTGAGTGGGAAGCAGTGTTATCAATAATTTTGTAAGCATCAGTTTCGGTTTTCTTCATAATGGAACCATCAGCTGCTATATCTATATCTTTCCTTGTAGTGATGTCGCATCCTTGGTAGAATATTTGTACTATTTGACAGGTATCTAAACCATGTTGCGGACATCCTCTTAATAACTTTCCAAATCTTGTCCACGCCTCATATAGAGTTTCATTTGGCTTCTGTGTAAACGTAACAATTTCTCCTTGAAGTCTTACGGCTTTAGATACCGGAAAGAATTGTTTAAGAAATTTTTCAACTAAAACGTCCCATGTATCAATCGCCCCTTCAGGTAACGATTCCAACCAATCTTTGGCTTCTCCCTTTAAAGTCCAGGGAAATAACATGAGATATATCTGTTCATCCTCCACTTCTCGGATTTTAAATAGAGTGCAGATCCTATTAAAGGTACGAAGATGTTCATTTGGATCTTCCTTCGGTGCACCACTAAATTGGCATTGGTTAGTCACCTTGTATAGAATTTGTCCTTTGATTTCATAATCTGGCGCATTAATGTCTGGATGAGTAATTGCGTGACCTTGGCCAGTGCGTTTAGCTCTCATTCGGTCTTCCATACTTAATGGTTCTAGATTCTCCATAATTGAATTTGTTGAATCGGAATCACTAGAGGATTCTGATTTAATGGTTCGTTCCTCAACAATCTCTGTTTGAATGATTGGTGGTTCCGGATGAAAATTTAATGGTTCAGGATCTATGAATCGTCCCTGAATATTCTCCGGATTCTCAATTGTGAGGTCGGGTTCAAAAAATGGATTATCGGAAATTTGAACTGGAGTACTTGGTCGACTGGATGACGATTCTAAAGAAAAATCAACGGCGGTAATATTTGCTAAATGTCTTGATCTAGTTACAGGTGGTGAACTTACAAAAGGTGGTGAACGTCTTGCTCGGTGCATTCACTGAATATCCTATTAGTTTTTAAAAAGGAAAGAAAAATTATATAAGTTATCCAATCAATAGACTTTTCTGATTTTGCCCACGTTTCGAATAGCCAAAAGAGGCAGCAGAGGGGCAGGATTTGTTTGGTCTCAATATAATTGAGGACTGTTTGGCTCCAATAACCCGGTCCACGTACAAATCCAACTATTACTACGAACCAGAAAATTTTGATGTCTATCAATTTAACCACTTAAAATAAATTTTCGTAATTTTAAGAAATTTAGATAAGAAGTAGAATAAAAATCTATGTCCTAAAACTAGAATAACGAGAAATAAGAAAGAAAAAGAGCGTGTCGGAAAAAGATCGAAAAATAAAAATAAGAAAGAAAAAGAGTGATTTATAGAACTTAAAAACACTAGACTAACCCAACCTTATTACTATCACTAACTTAAAATTATAATCGCAAATTGAGATTACTAATTGGAATGATAATTGATACATAGGTAAAAGGTGTCTAAAAATATTAAAGCTTACAAGAAAAACTATATCCCAAATGGCAATAACTTAAAAAGAAACTAAAACTTAAAAAGGCGTCGCAAAATTCTAAAGTACCTAAATCTTAGTCTAAAGAAAAGGCACTTAAGGGATTTTACGGCAAAGCCTAAAAATCTAGAAATAAAAATATAACTATGGCAAAAACTAAGTTTAAAACTAAAAACTAGCGAAAAATACAAATATTACGCTAAAACAATTAAAAAGGGATAAAATATAAAAATATACAAAAAGTTGTAAAAAGTACAATTTTTATAAAAATATTATTTTTATATTATTTATTTTATAAAACTATTAATTTTTATCTATAATAAAACTAATTAAAATTTAAAATACAATTTAATTTAAAAACTTAAACTAATTATAATAATAATTAAGTAATTAAGGTATATTAATAATAATAATTATTATCTGTAATAAATGCTGATTAGGGTTTCTGTCGGTGTCAGGGTGGCTTCGCGAGTTGCGGTGCCCGAAGCAGCAAACTCCGCGAGTCGCGGGGTTCCAAAATTCAAATGACAGGTTGATTAAAATTCGACGCTTTTTTTTCTTTTTTTTATTCTGTTTTATATTTTCTGTTTAAATAAAAATATTTATATAATAAAAACTTATATTTAAAAACTAAAATAAAAATAGAACTACTTTATAATTTTAAAAATATCTTAAAAATAGATTTATATATATATTAATTTTTTCGGTTTGGATTTTTTTTATGTTTTAAATAAAAACAAAATATTTAAATAAAACTTATATTTTTATAAAATAAAAATAAAGAAACTTTATAAAACTTAAATATTTAACAAACTCTTAAAAATATTTATATTTATATTTTTCTTTTTATGTTTTCGAATAATTAACATGTATTTTTACAAAAGTGTATTTTTTTTTATAAAAGTAAACTAAAAATGAAAATCTTTTTTTTTTAAATTTAGCGTTACGCTTCCGACTTTTAAGCTAGATTGTTCCCCGGCAGCGGCGCCAAAAATACTTGATAGTTAAAGCTAAGGGGTATAAAATACTATTAAATTTTACTAGGAAATACTATTAAATACGATACAATTTTACTCAAGATATTTATTTATTTATAGAATGGATATACTTAAACCTTGCTACAACACTTATAGGCAGTGTACCTAATCGTACAGTAGTGTAGTTTTTAGTAAGTCCGGTTCGTTCCACAGGGAAAATCTTTAAACAAAGCTTAACGCTATATTAGTTTAATTTTATAAAAATACAAATATATATATAATAATATTATTATTATAAAGGGGGGTTTTTTACCGTTTAATGACCGGTTTGTCGATTTTAAAAACTTTAGTTGCAGTTAAAACAAAATGTAAAAATATTAAATAAATAAAAGACTTAATTTAAAGCGTAAAGTAAATAACGATAATGAAATTGCGAATAATAAAAGTGCGATAAAATAAACTTGCGATAATTAAAAAGTACGATAATTAAAAGTGCAATTAAATACAATAACAATAAATAAAAAATGCGATAATTAGAAGTGCAATTAAATATAAAATAAAGGAAATTAAATATGAAATAAAAGAATTATGCTTATTTAAACTTCCGTAATCATGATGTTTGACGCGTTGATTTTAGTTTTATGCCCATGGGTTAATTGTCCTTTGTCCTGGATTATTTAATATGTCCATACGGATTTGTCCATAATAGTCCATCAGTCATAAATATAAAGAGCGAAAGCCTTCATCAAATTATTCTTATTCCCGAAGTCAAATATTCCAACTAATTGGGGATTCGAATTGTAACAAGGTTTTAATACTTTGTTTAATGAATACACCAGGTTATCGACTGCGTGTAAACCAAGGTTTTACTACTTTGTTAACAATTACGCCAATTACCCTTGAATGTAATTCACCCCTGTTTCAACAAGTCTATTAACTATTAATCCTGTTCCGTGTCCGGTAAATGAATAATTATTGGTATTTATAGATATCCCGCCCACCGTACCCAGTCAAGCGTATGTGGTTATATATAAATACGTCGAATTATAAGTTTGTATATTAAATTAACAAGGTATTGTTTAGTTAATATAAAACCTATTAATAGCCCATAGTCTAATTTCCACAAGTGTCGTTCTTTTATCCAAACCCCAATTATGGTACAAAGCCCAATTACCCAATTTTAGTAATTAGCCCAACATCATGATTACTTCGGTATTAAATAAGCATAATAATAACTTAGCTATGAGACATTAATGTAAAAAGGTTGAACATAACTTACAATGATTAAAAATAGCATAGCGTTACACGGACAGAATTTCGACTTACACCCTTACAACATTCGCTAACATACCCTTATTATTAGAATTATAATTAAAATTAAAATTAAAATATAAATATAAATATATTTATGTATACATATATAGAGAGAGATTGAATTGAGTTCAGGGTTAGAGACGTTACTCTTAATGGGCCTGATAATGCTAAAAACGAACATATATTTCATAGCATTATCCTTCAAGAAAGATAAGCTTTTGGTTGCAATTGTTCTATTTACAAGTGATATTTGTTTAAAAAATAAAAGGTGAAGACAAAAGACAGATTCGACGATTTGAAGATGCAAACGACCAAAAAGCTAAAATGTGCAAAATACAATTCAAGTGGTTCAAATTATTGATGAGAAACGACTCAAAATTACAAGAGTACGAGCCGTAAAACGCAAAATACAAGATATTAAATAGTACGAAAGGACGTTCAAAAATCCGGAAGTGGGACATAAACCGAGAAGAAACGCGCGACTCAACGGAGCTAAAATTACAAGTCAACGATGCACAAGAATTTAATATAATATTTATATATATATAATTATATATAATTATATATATTATATTATATATTAATAAATAATCGAGCAGCCCCACGTTTTTGGCAAACAAATATCTGGTTCCAGCTGGCCATGCGATCGCATGGCCTGGAAGCTTTAAAACCATGCGATCGCATGGTGCCCTGTAGCAGGCCACATTCTATAAAATGCAACGTTTTCTGCCAAAAATAAACACACCTTTTTCTATCTACTCTCTATCTCTCAATATATATATATATATATATATATATATATATATATATATATATATATATATATATATATATATATATATATATATATTTATAATTTTAATTTTAATTTAAGATTAATAATAATAAGGTTATGTTAGCGAATGTTGTAAGTGTGTAAGTCGAAATTCTGTCCGTGTAACGCTACGCTATTAATACTCATTGTAAGTTATGTTCAACCTTTTTAAATTAATGTCCCGTAGCTAAGTTATTATTATGCTTATTTAAATCGAAGTAATCATGATGTTGGACTAATTATTAAAGACGGGGTTATTGGGCTTTGTACCATAATTGGGGTTTGGACAAAAGACCGACACTTGTGGAAATTGGACTATGGACTATTAATGGAGTTTATATTTGTTTAACTGAATGATAGTTCGTTAATTTAATATAGAGATTTACAATTTGACGTATCTATAAATAACCATATACACTCGATCGGACACGATGGGCGGGATATTTAAATACTAATAATCGTTCATTTAACCGGACACGGGAATGGATTAATAGTCAATGGACTCCTTAAAACAGGGGTCAATTATGTACAAGGACACTTGGTGTAATTGATAATAAAGTATTAAAACCTTGGATTGTACACAGTCGATAACCTGATGTAATCATTAACAATGTATTAAAACCTTATTACAGTTTAAGTCCCCAATTAGTTGGAATATTTGACTTCGGGTAAAAGGATAATTTGACGAGGACACTCGCACTTTATATTTATGACTGATGGACTGTTATGGACAAAAACCAGACGGACATATCGAATAATCCTGGACAAAGGACAATTAACCCATGGTAATAAACTAAAATCAACACGTCGAACATCATGATTACGGAAGTTTAAATAAGCATAATTCATTTATTTTATATCTCATCGCACTTTTATTTACTGTCGTTTTATTTATCGCACTTTTAATTATCATACTTTTTAATTATCGCAATTTTATTTATCGCACTTTAAATTATCGCACTTTAAATTATCTCACTTTTATTATCGTCATTTACTTTACGCTTTAAATTAAGTTATATTTATTTTTAATATTTTACATTAGGTTTTAATTGTGACTAAAGTTTTAAAATCGACAAACCGGTCATTAAACGGTAAAACCCCCTTTTTATAATAATAATAATATTACTTATATATATATATATATATATATATATATATATATATATATATATATATATATATATATATATATATATATATATATATATATATATATTTATTTATACAAATATAGTTTAAAAATATAGCATTAAACTTGGCTAGATCCCTGCGGAACGAACCGGACTTACTAAAAACTACACTACTTTACGATTAGGTACACTGCCTATAAGTGTTGTAGCAAGGTTTAGGTATATCCACTCTTTAAATAAATAAATAACTTGTGTAAAATTGTATCGTATTTAATAATATTTCGCAATAAAAATATAACTATTTTGTATACACCTCGCATAACATCAAGTATTTTTGCCGCCGCTGCCAGGGAATCTCATCAACGCCGAAAGCGAAACACTATTTAAAAAATAATAATTAGTTTTTAAGCTATTTTGGTAAAAATATAATTTTATATAAGTTTTAAAATACAAAAATATAAAAGAAAAATATATTTCTATTTAAATTAAAAAGTTTATATTTTTATTAAAACTAATAAGTAAATTATTTTTTTATAAGTTTTATTTAAGTTATTTTATTTTTATTTTATTAAAAATAAAAAAAAATATAATAGAATTCGGGCCGACACTGTAGCAGCCCATCTAAACAGGCCTGGTAGCTGGAGTCATGCGATCGCATGATTATATAACCTGTACTCCATGCGATTGCATGGAGTGTGGAGACAGGTCTGCAACCTCAGATTGTCGATTAGGGTTGCGGAGTATTAATTATTATTATTATTAATTAATTATAATTAGGGTTTTTAATTTAATAATATTTAGTTTTAGTTTTATTTAATTTGTAATATTTAGTTTAAATTAGTTTTATTAATTATAAATTGATACTTTTATAAAATAAATAATATAAAAATAATATTTTTATAAAATTTGTATTTTTATCATTCTAGTTATAAATTGTATATTTTTATCGTTTATTTCGTAATTTGTATTTTTTTCGTTCGTAACTAGTTTTAAACTTAGTATTTTGTCATAATAGCTCTAGATTTTTAGGCTTTGCCGTAAAATCCCTTAAGTGCTTTTTCTTTAGATTAAGATTTAGGCGCTTTAGAATTTTACGACGTCGCTTATCGCTTTTATATTTAATAAGTTTTAGTGCATTTTTAAGTTATTGTCGTTTTGGATATAGAATTCCTTTTCAGCTTTAATACCTTTAGACGTAAGTATTAATTCTTAGTTTTCCGACTTTTATTATTTTTCGACATTTGTTTTTCGACCTTTTATTTTTTTTCGACGTTTTACGACGCACTCTTTTTCTTTCTTATTTCTCGACGCTCTAGTTTTTAGGACATAGAATTTTCTATTTCTTCTCTAGAATTTCAAAACGAAAAATTATTTTAAGCGGTTAAATTGATAGACATCCAAAATTTTCTGGTTCGTAGTAATAGTTGGATTTGTTGGTGGCGAGTTGTGGGCTTTCGATTTAAAGGGTCCTGGCTACCTGCTGCATCTATTGGCTATTCGAAACGTGGGCAAAATCAGAAAAGTCTATTAATTTGATAGCTTATATAATTTTTATCTTTATAACTAATAGGATATTTTGTGAATGCACCGAGCAAAACGTTCACCACATTTCATACGTTCACCACCTGTAACTCGATCAAGACATCTAGCCAATATTGTCATCGTTGATTTTTCTTTAGAATCGTCATCTAGTCGACCAAGTACTCCAATTCAAATTTCCGATAATCCATTTTTTGAACCCGACCTCACAATTGAGAATTCGGAGGATAATCAGGGACAATTCAGAGATCCTGAACCACTAATTATTCCTCCTGAACCACAAATCACTCATCCAAAGATTTTCGAGGAAGAAACCATTAAATCAGAATCCTCTAGTGATTCAGATTCAAAAATTTCAATCATGGAAAATCTGGAACTTTTAAGTATGGGAGACCGAATGAGAGCTAAACGCACTGGCCAAGGTCATGCAATTGCTCAACAAGACATTAATGCGCCAGATTATGAAATTAAAGGACAAATCCTACACATGGTAACTAATCAATGCCAATTTAGTGGTGCGCCAAAGGAAGATCCAAACGAACATCTTCAAACCTTTAATATGATCTGTACTCTATTTAAAATCCGAGAAGTGGAGGATGAACAGATATATCTCATGTTATTTCCTTGGACTTTAAAGGGAGAAGCCAAAGATTGGTTAGAATCGTTACCTGAAGGGGCGATTGATACATGGGATGTTTTAGTTGAAAAATTTCTTAAACAATTCTTTTCGGCATCTAAAGCCGTGAGACTTCAAGGAGAAATTGTTACGTTCACACAAAAGCCAAATGAAACTCTATATGAGTCGTGGACAAGATTTGGAAAATTGTTAAGAGGATGTCCATAGCATGGTTTAGACACTTATCAAATAGTACAAATATTCTATCAAGGATGCGATATTACTACACGAAAAGACATCGATATAGCAGCTGATGGTTCCATTATGAAGAAAACCGCAACTGAAGCTTACAAAATTATTGATAATACTGCTTCCCACTCACATGAGTGGCATCAAGAAAAAGACATCGTTAGATCATCTAAAGCGGCTAGGGCTGATTCTAGCCATGACTTTCATTCCATGTTCGCAAAGATAGATGCTTTCGAGAGACGAATGGAAAAGATGACTAAACATATTCACGCAATACGAATTAGCTGTGAGCAGTGTGAAGGACCACATTTGACAAAAGATTGTCTTAGTATTGAACAAACAATGGAACAAAGAGAGAGTGTTTCATACATGAACCAAAGGCCTGGAAATAATTATCAAAATAATTATCAACCGCCAAGATCAAACTACAATCAAAATCAGAATTATAACCGAAATGTTCCATACAACAATCAATAAGGTCCTAGTAATCAACAAGTATCCAACAATACTTACAACCAGCAAAGACCTATTTTTCCAATTCAACCACCACAAACCGATGATAAAAAGCCAAATTTAGAAGACATGATGTCGAAGCTAGTTGAATCTCAAACGCAGTTTTTCACATCTCAGAAACAAACCAATGAACAAAATGCTCAAGCATTTAGAAATCAACAAGCTTCAATCCAAAATCTGGAACAAGAAGTAAGCAACCTAGCCAGGTTAATAGGTGAAAGAAAACCAGGAAGTTTACCTAGCGATACAAATGCTAATCCCCGAAATGAAACAGCTAAAGCCATTACCACGAGAAGTGGTGTTACACTTAAACCATCTGAAATACCTATAATTTCTGATGACTCTATTCCTACTCCACAAAAAACACAATCTGATCAAGAAAAGGAAACAGAACCGGTAGTTGAAAAGGTTAATGAAGATAACACAGTTAAGGCTAAGCCTTATGTTAAACCATACTAACCATCGCTTCCTTACCCAAGTAAAATGAGAAAAGAAAGATGATGTTAAAGCTAAGGGGTATAAAATACTATTAAATTTTACTAGGAAATACTATTAAATACGATACAATTTTACACAAGATATTTATTTATTTATAGAATGGATATACTTAAACCTTGCTACAACACTTATAGGCAGTGTACCTAATCATACAGTAGTGTAGTTTTTAGTAAGTCCGGTTCGTTTCACAGGGAAAATCTTTAAACAAAGCTTAACGCTATATTAGTTTACTTTTATAAAAATACAAATATATATATAAGTAATATTATTATTATAAAGGGGGTTTTTTACCGTTTAATGACCGGTTTGTCGATTTTAAAAACTTTAGTTACAGTTAAAACAAAATGTAAAAATATTAAATAAATAAAAGACTTAATTTAAAGCGTAAAGTAAATAACGATAATGAAATTGCGAATAATAAAAGTGCGATAAAATAAACTTGCGATAATTAAAAAGTACGATAATTAAAAGTGCAATTAAATACAATAACAATAAATAAAAAATGCGATAATTAGAAGTGCAATTAAATATAAAATAAAGGAAATTAAATATGAAATAAAAGAATTATGCTTATTTAAACTTCCGTAATCATGATGTTTGACGCGTTGATTTTAGTTTTATGCCCATGGGTTAATTGTCCTTTGTCCTGGATTATTTAATATGTCCATACGGATTTGTCCATAATAGTCCATCAGTCATAAATATAAAGAGCGAAAGCCTTCGTCAAATTATTCTTATTCCCGAAGTCAAATATTCCAACTAATTGGGGATTCGAATTGTAACAAGGTTTTAATACTTTGTTTAATGAATACACCAGGTTATCGACTGCGTGTAAACCAAGGTTTTACTACTTTGTTAACAATTACACCAATTACCCTTGAATGTAATTCACCCCTGTTTCAACAAGTCTATTAACTATTAATCCTGTTCCGTGTCCGGTAAAATGAATAATTATTGGTATTTATAGATATCCCGCCCACCGTACCCAGTCAAGCGTATGTGGTTATATATAAATACGTCGAATTATAAGTTTGTATATTAAATTAACAAGGTATTGTTTAGTTAATATAAAACCTATTAATAGCCCATAGTCTAATTTCCACAAGTGTCGTTCTTTTATCCAAACCCCAATTATGGTACAAAGCCCAATTACCCAATTTTAGTAATTAGCCCAACATCATGATTACTTCGGTATTAAATAAGCATAATAATAACTTAGCTACGAGACATTAATGTAAAAAGGTTGAACATAACTTACAATGATTAAAAATAGCGTGGCGTTACACGGACAGAATTTCGACTTACACCCTTACAACATTCGCTAACATACCCTTATTATTAGAATTATAAAAAATTAAAATTAAAATATAAATATAAATATATTTACGTATACATATATAGAGAGAGATTGAATTATGGATGATAAAAATGATCAGAATTCGTTTGGCTTTATAGGGAATTGAGTTCAGGGGTACTCCGCGACTCGCGGCAATTTTTGCCTTCAAACTCCGCGAGTCGCGGAGTTTGAAATTCCAGCTCACTCCAAATTGGATCTTAGTCTGCCGACGGTTTATTATATAAATATAATATGTATATAATTTATGTAATTAATTATATATTATATTATATTATATTTATATACATAGTTAACTTGTAATTTTTAGTCCGTTGCGTCGAGCGTTGAGAGTTGACTCTGGTCCCGGTTCTGAATTTTCGAACGTCCTTGCGAATAATTTAATATCTTGTACTTTGCGTTTTGAATCTTGTACTCTTGTAATTTTGAGATGTTTCTTATCAATAATTGGAACCTCTTTGATTGTATTTTGTACTTTTGAGCTTTTTGGACCTTTGCGTCTTCAATTCGTCGAATCTGTCTTTTGTCTTCACCTTTTATTATTTAAACGAATATCACTTGTAAATAGAACAATTGCAACTAAAAGCTTGTCTTTCTTGAGGAATAATGCTATGAAATATATGTTCGTTTTTAGCATTATCAAAAGATTTAAAGCCGAGCAATCTAAATTCTTGGATATGTTTAAACAACTAAATGTAAATCTTCCTTTCATTAATGTGATTTCAGGAATGCCAAGATATGCTAAATTTCTGAAAGATCTAATCACAAATAGAAAGAAAATGGAAGAACTCTCGGCTGTTACTATGAATGCTAATTGTTCTGCAGTGCTGTTGAATAAGATACCAGAGAAATTATCAGATCCAGGAAGTTTCACAATTCCATGTTTTCTGGGTAGGCTTAGTTCAATAGAAGCATTGGCAGACTTAGGTGCTAGTATAAATTTAATGCCGTATTCACTATACGCTAAACTAGACCTTGGAGAATTGAAATCAACACAAATAAGCATACAACTAGCTGATCGATCAGTAAAATATCCTAGAGGGATAATGGAGAACATGCTAGTTAAAGTTGGTACTTTAGTATTTTCAGTAGACTTTGTTATTCTGGACATTGAAGAAGATTCTCGAGTTCCTCTTATATTAGGAAGACCATTCTTAAACACGGCTAAAGCAATAATAGACGTGTTCGGTAAGAAACTGACCCTAAGTATAGAGGACGAGAGTGTTATCTTTTCTGTTAATAGAGCCATGCAACAACCGCAATCTGCAGATGATACATGTTATTACATTCAAACTATAGATTCACATGCAGAATTGTTAGAAGAATTTCTAGAATTATAAGGAACAGGAAAATGTTCTTTAGGAGAAGGAACTGAACTAATTGATGAAGGTGAAATGTTAGCTACACTCATGGCTAATGGATATGAACCAACAACAGAAGAAATTCAAATGCTAAAAGAAAAAGACAGATATCGATACAAATCATCGATAGAAGAACCACCGATATTATAGTTAAAGCCACTTCCAAACCATTTGGAATATGCTTATTTACATGGTGAATCAGAATTACCTGTAATAATATCGTCTTCTCTTACAGAAAATAAAAAATCTCAACTCATTTCTGTGCTAAAAGATTATAAACCAGCTATTGCATGGAAGATTCATGACATTAAAGACATAAGTTCTTCGTATTGCACACATAAAATCCTTATGGAAGAAGGCCATAAAACCTATGTGCAACGCCAACGAAGACTAAATCCTAATATGCAAGATGTTGTTAAGAAAGAAATTATTAAACTGCTAGATGCAGGTTTAATTTATCTAATCTCTGATAGTCCATGGGTAAGCCCAGTTCAATGCGTGCCTAAGAAAGGTGGCATGACTGTCATCACAAATGAAAAAAATGAGCTTATTCCTACTAGGACTGTAACAGGATGGCGTGTCTGTATTGATTATAGAAAATTAAATGACGCCACAAGAAAAGATCACTTTCCCTTACCTTTCATTGATCAAATATTGGAAAGATTAGCCGAGAATAGTTACTATTGTTTTCTTGACGGTTTCTCCGAATATTTTCAAATTCCACTCGCACCCGAGGACCAAGAAAAAACCACATTCATGTGCCCTTATGGTACTTTTGCTTATAAACGAATGCCATTTGGACTTTGCAACGCCCCTGCAACCTTTCAAAGGTGCATGGTGGCTATTTTTCATGACATGATAGAAGAATGCATGGAAGTTTTCATGGATGACTTTTCAGTCTTCGGTGATACTTTTGAATCATGTCTAGTTAATCTTGAACGAATGCTTATTAGATGCGAGCAATCAAATCTAGTTCTTAATTGGGAGAAATGTCATTTCATGGTTAAAGAAGGCATCGTTCTTGGTCACAAAATTTCAAAGGAAGGAATTGAAGTGGATAGAGCTAAAGTAGATGTAATTGCTAAAATTCCACATCCCACCAATGTTAGAGGAGTTAGGAGTTTTCTAGGGCATGCCGGTTTTTACCGACGTTTCATAAAAGATTTTTCTAAAATTGCCACTCCTATGAATAAACTCCTAGAAAAGGATGCTCCATTCATCTTTTCAGATGAATGCATCAAATCTTTTAATATCCTTAAAGAAAAACTCACTAATGCGCCGATCATGATAACTCCAAATTGGAATCTACCATTTGAACTCATGTGCGATGCAAGTGATTTTGCAATGGGAGCCGTTTTAGGACAAAGGATTGAAAAACGATTTCAACCTATTTATTACGCCAGTAAGACATTACAAGGAGCACAAACGAATTACACAACTACTGAAAAACAACTCCTTGCTATTGTCTTTGCTTTTGACAAATTTCGTTCATATCTCGTTCTAGCTAAAACGGTGGTCTATACTGACCATTCTGCTCTTAGATACCTATTTTCAAAACAAGATGCCAAACCAAGATTAATCAGTTGGATCTTACTCTTACAAGAATTCGATATTGAAATTTGAGACAAAAAGGGAGCTGAAAATCTCGCCGCTGATCATCTTTCGCGTCTTGAAAATCCCGAATTAGAAGTTCTAAATGAATCGGCCATACAAGATAACTTTCCTGATGAATATCTATTGAAGATAGATTATAATGAAATTCCATGGTTTGCAGACTATGCAAACTATTTAGTATGTGGATTCCTTGAAAAAGGATTGTCGTACCAAAAACGAAAGAAATTCTTTAGTGAACACTATTTCTGGAAAGATCCACATTTGTTTAAAAGTTGTCCCGATGGAATAATCCGCCGATGTGTATTCGGGGATGAAGCTAGTCAAATCTTAAACCATTGTCACACATGATCAACAGGAGGGCATTACGGGCCTCAACTCACAACAAGAAAAGTTTACGACGCTGGATTCTATTGGCCTACAATTTTCAAAGACGCACACCTTCTTTGTAAATCCTGTGATGCTTGTCATTCAAGTATGTGAAGTTTTTGACATTTAGGGTATTGACTTTATGGGTCCATTTTCAAAATCTCATAATAATCTCTACATTCTCGTTGCTATTGATTATGTATCTAAATGGGCGGAAGCACAAGCTCTCCCAACTAACGATGCACGAGTTGTAGTCAACTTCTTAAAACGTCTTTTTGCAAGGTTCGGAACACCGAAAGCTTTAATAAGTGATCGGGGTACTCATTTTTGTAATAATCAACTTGAGAAAGTTCTTAAAATATATGGAGTAACTTATAAAATCTCAACCACTTATCATCCACAAATAAGTGGACAAGTTAAAAATACCAACCGAGCTTTAAAACATATTCTAGAGAAAACCGTAGGATCAAATCCGAAGGAATGGTCCATGAAATTGGAGGATGCACTCTGGGCTTTTAGAACAGCCTACAAAACTCCAATTGGTACCACACCTTTTAGACTCGTTTACGGAAAAGCATGTCACCTTCAAGTAGAAATTGAGCACAAAGCATTTTGGGCTTTGAAGACATGTAATCTTGATTTACATGAAGCCGGACGTCTACGATTAAGTAAACTAAACGAACTAGAAGAATTAAGACATGAAGCATACGAAAATTCGTTAATCTATAAAGAAAGAACGAAGAAATGGCATGATAAAAGAATCAAAAGTTCAAAAGAATTTAAAGAAGGAGACAAAGTTCTTCTTTTCAATTCACGATTCAAGCTATTTCATAGAAAATTGAAATTAAGATGGTCTGGACCATTTATAGTCAAAAGAGTTTTCCTATACAGAACAGTAGAGTTAATAAATTCAAATGGAATTGAATTTAAGGTTAATGGTCACAGAGTTAAACATTACATAGATAATCCAATGGAAGTTGAAGATGAAGTTAATCACAATTTCGAAACCACAGCTAACTAAGTGTGGGAAGATTCGAATCTTTTAAGGATAATATGTATTTCTGTTAGAGTTAGATTTTCTATTTTCGTGTAGTTCTCGAAAATGGAATCTGAATGGTCTTTCCCTAGCAGACCCTAAAGAACTAGTCTTCTCCCTCCATTCTGAATTTTTATTTCTTTTAGGTTTTACGAGATGAAGAATTCCTTTGATCTGAACCATGGTCTACAACTAAACTCTATGATTACTAAACGTAATAATAACATCTTCCCGAGTGAACTGGTATCATTCATAAGAGGCAAAATGGACGAAGTGAGGAAATAATTCAGGAAAGATCATCATAAGATACATTTTGGTAAAGGAAAATCAAAATCCACAATAAAAAGAAGAGCACGACACCTTGAAAGATGTCATAAATGCGGAAAATGGTCACATGAAGGTAAATGTTCGAACAATCAAACATATTCAAATACCGAATTTGTTACTCAATACGGAGAAGGACCGTTCATATGTTTAGAAGGAAAGGTTATTGAAGAATCGAGGTTACGCTTATGTAGCTATGGAAAACCAAATCACACGACTCTCCTATGAGTCGGCTAAAGCAGGTCTCTGAGAATTCTTTCTCACAGGTAAGTATGTACAGTTTTATTTTTATTTTATTTTATTGCTTTTAACCTTTTGATAATAAACGCTGAATCGTTCGCTATAAAGTATTAAAATAATATTCAATAAAATTAGGTATGCGAAACCGAAATTATTGATATCATACAAAAATTTATTACATCACTGCAAAATTTACCGTTTATTCTTAAGGTATAAATATCTTTAATCAATCAATCCAAAATATTTCAGAAATTCGTCAGGAGTAAAACTAGGTAAAATAGCCGAAATTACTCTACCCCAAAAGAGGGGCGTATATTTTTGATAATATTTGATTGATTAAAGTGGGATAAAAGACCAAAAAGATTTTTAATTTTAATTTTTACCTTGTTTTTAAATTAATATTAAATTAATATTGTAAATTTTTAAAAACAATGTATTTAAGTTTTTAAATATTTTAAAAAAATTAATATTTTCAATATAAGTTTGTAAAATTAATGTATATAAATATTATTAATATTTATATGAATTTTTAATTTTATGCATTTTAAATTTAAGTTTGGTGTGAATTTAAAAACAAAAATTTACTTTATTTCATTTAGTTAAAAATTTGATATTTAAAAATTCGTCGTAAGTTGAAGACTAGGTCGTTGAACCAAAATTGCTTTACCCGAGGGCGGGACGAGAAATTTTGTTATCATTATTTTTAATCTTATTGATTTAAAGTATGCCAAAAACATTTAAAAAACTCAAAAATCTTTGCTTTTAAAACAATCGCTTACAAATGACAAATTTTAAAATTTTGTCGAGAGACGAACTAGGACAACGATCCAAAACGCCCTCATTCTTAAAAGAAACAAAATTTTAATTAATTTAATTTTTGTTTTATTAGTCAAAGGTTTTTATAAAAAAAAAATCAGACCCCATGCGATCGCATGGGGTTTACACTGCATATCCATGCGATCGCATGGGGACCAATTACTGGTCAGGAACAAAAAGAGCAGCGAGCTGCTTCTGCCCCATTTCAACACACACACATACCCAAAAACCCTCCCAATTCCTCTCTAAAATCATCATTTTTTTCACCAAAATTCACCAATTTTCTTGCTATAATCCGCTCTAATCATGCGTTTGTTCAGAAATTTTTCAAAGAAGGTAACGATTACACCCCTAAAACTCTTTAAATTCGAATTTTAGTGTTCTTGAGCTAAATTTTACCTAATTTGATTTTGTTAATTTATAGTGTAATTAGAGTTAAATTGTTAGTATATTATGCATGTATAACCTAGATTGATGCTATTTAACATGAGTTGAAGCCTTAAACTTCAAAATTTTTAGAAATCTAGAGTTTGTGTTCTTGAGCAATTTGGGGCTTTTTGATATAAACAGGTTATGGCCAATTTTTGTCATGAATTATTGCTAAATTAAGTAGTGTAACATGTTTAGGTAGCTAAATGATCCAAACATTGATCCTAAACATGATTTTTGAGAATTAAAGTGGACTTTTTAAGTCTAAAATTCATGAACTTGATTAATTTGATGTAAATGCCATTTAAAACTTGTTTAATTGCTAGTAATGATTATTTTGACATGTTATTTGAGTTGAATGCTTATGAACTTTGTAAACATTTTCATATATGCTTATTTGAAAAAGTGTAGAATTGTAAAAAATATGAAAATGAGTATAAGTTTAATATAGATTAAACATGTTATTGTAATTGTTTTAATTTGTTATTTTGCTAACACTAATGCATATTTGGATGTACAAATTTGATGTTTAATGTGTTTTGCAGAGAAATACCGATACTGATGGTGCATCATCATCATCTAGGCAACCTGATCCGGAACCACAGCCAGAGATGCAATATCACGAACCGGAGCAACAACAGAAACAACAATAACCTGATCAACATGTGCCATACTATGAGCCGGACCCACAATTTTTTATTGCCTACGTAGTATTTCCCGCTCACCATATAGTAGAACACCCAACAATTCATGAAGAATAGTTGCATCTCAATTTAAGGATTGATAGAAGTTGGAGAGATTATCCGACGTACCAAAGTAACAAATTTAAGCTTTGGACCAAAAATGTAGAAGTACTAAGGGTAATAGATTAGGAGCCTTTGGAAAAGGTCCACCTAGCTAACCCAGTTAGGCAGCATCTAATCCAAAGATATGGCAGCTCTTCTTTTCTCGATTGGGAACGTTTATTTACTACTTGTAGGCCTGTATATAAAGAGTGGTGTGTTGAGCTTATGAGTTCTATAGCTTTTAATAAGGATGTAGATAGGTTAGATGATAAGAGTTTTCCTAGATTTTTACTTGGCCGTAGGATGTACAGAATGTCCATGCTGGACATGGCCAGGGCTTTACAGATTTACACTCCAGCAGAATTACTACTACCTGATTGTACAAATTTGATTTATCATGGTGAGTGGGTAGATAGAAATTTTGACGCTGACGCCGTCTGGAGGCGTATGTCAAATTTTAATGTGTTTACGCAGAGTGGAAGACACTCCTATTTAGATATTAACAAAGCCGAGCTTCGTATAATATATAGATTCTTAGCAAACTCGATTACACAAAGAGGTAACAACAAGGAAAAAATGACTCTACACGATTTATTTTACCTTAAGTGCATTCGAAACACTAGAAGCTTTGTTAATATCCCCTACTGTGTTGGTTTTTATTTGTCTAAGATGGTGGAAGGAATATAGGACGGGGGAATAATAGGAGGAGGTATTTTTGTTACTCTCATTGGAGAGTATTTGGGTGTAGATAGGGATCAAGGGGGTCCGATGATGGTATGTAGGGAACAAGACGAGACTTTAGGTTTGCAAATCTATCAAGGTGCAAAGGTATTGACTAGGAGACGCAATCAGGCATTCCCATATCAGGGCCATCATCCACAGGAAGAGAGGGGTTCGGATGAAGAGATGGAGGAAGCGGATGACATCAGGGATGTCATTAGGGATAGTTTTACTGATGTTTTCCAGCGTATAGATGAGGTAGAAATGACTAATGAGGAAAGGCACCGTTGGTATGAGCAGTGTCAAGTCACGAATGAGTATGAGACTTCCAGGCGACGCCAACACGATAGCTGGCAAGTTCATCAGCACTAAATCATAAGCCAGCTATCATACCAGGTACCAAATAACTACATCCCGACTTGGCCTGCTTACTATCCACCACATCAGCCCGATATGCGACCACCCTTTGACCTGTACGACCCTAATCAAGCCTACCAAAACACCTATCATCAACCATGGAACCCGAACGACGATATGAATTGGAATCCATATCCAAATCAATAGTGTTCCATTAGTAATTTCTTATCTTTTATTATTTTATCTATTTATGTTAAACATTTAACATTTTGATACTTTAATGTAATGTTTAATATTTTTATTATTTTGTACTAATATTTCATTTTTGTAATTTGAAAGTAGGATATTAAGTCCCATTTCAAATTACCATGCATGTTTATATTTGTATTGTATGTATTTTATCTCATGTACCTAACAGGGTAAAACAGCGCATTTTCAAATACTGACATTAAGTTCAGCAAAAGCAACTAATTTTGACGACAAGATGCAAAATATATGTGAAATAACAACTGCAGGAATGAATAAATGATGTGCACCATTTATCATTCAACATAAACAACAATATATTTGGAAACTTTGGTAAAATTTAATCATTTTTCTATGCTAATCACCCTCAATAATTTAAATTATTACTGATTTCTTGCAAATGAGGGCATTGCAAGATCTTAAGTGTGGGAAGGGGTTAGATTCTTTCGGATTTTTAAAATTTTAAATTTAAACACTTGGTTACCATTGAAAATACTAGTTACGCAGTAGTTGTATTAGAATCTAGTGCTCTCTGATAATAAAGAACAACCCTAGTCTTATATACTGACTACCCAATTCTAGTAAAAAATTTTAAATCTTTTTTTCAAATAAATGAATTCAAAATCATGTTTATATATATTTATGAACGATAAAACTAGGTGTTAACACCGAAATTATTGTTACCTCGTAAAGGACATAAATTGAGAAATAACTCAAAATGTTAGAATTCATTTAAAATGGAAAAGAGGAAAATAAAAAGGCAAAGAAAGGAAAATAAAAGCCAAGTGTGGGAAAAATTTACCAAGTTATTTAGAACATATGTCACATATTTTTGTACAAATAATTAAAGATACTTTTGTTTTGGACAATATTAATCAGTTTTACCCAGTTTATTGTAATATAAATAGAATTTATAAGGAAGTACAGTCTTCCGAGAAAAAGACACGCGTTTCTTGATTTAGGTCAGGAAGTTTTCATCCAGACCAGTTGTAGGTTGACGAAAAATCTAGAAAAGTTTTCTCGAAAATCAGCTAGAAATCCACGGACCTCAGCATCAAACAGGGTCGCCAAGTGGTCAGACTTATCCTAACCATGAGAGGATCTGTCTCGTACAATGGGGGGCACCGTGCAAATTTGCTTATAATACTAATGAATCAGATCCCCAGAAAGGATAATCTCCTTAAAGATCAAAAATCAGCTTTTAAGACTGATATTACTCAATCCTTGAGATTGACCTTAAAGATTGAGAATTCAAACTCATGGAATTCGATGATATCTAAACTCGAGCTTGAACGAGAAAATATTTTGATCAAATTACAAACCGATTTGTTTTCTGAAACCCTATTTTCAATGCGTTCATTAGCATTGAACGTAAAATCCTGAGAATTCACCGAAATTCATTAGGTCACCTGAACCAAATCGGGTGTTTAAGAACGGTGGTTGCATAGCATGGTCGAAGACAGGACCTTGTGCCAGACCGAAAAACTATAGGGTGATCTTTCCTATTGCTCCTACAAAGGATAATAATTGCATCCGACACGATATAGACCATAATCAAAAGCATGTCACGGGACATTGCCTTAACAGTTACTTGTTTAAACGCTTTCCGTTACAACCGGACGGTAGTTTACCGAAAGGTAATATACGGAGCAATTAAACTGGACGTGTTGCTTTCCTAATACAAGGTTAGCAAGTGGGTGACACAAAACCATTAGTTTTGAGCTAAAATTTTCAAATCTGAAACCCACAAAACCCACAAACATTTTGCAAACACCGGTGAAGGGTTATTCCGGAAGACTTATCTAGGGTAAAAGCTAGATTGAATTTTCAAAAGATCAAATGTTTTCATAAAGATCCAATTTCCTAAAGGATCTAAATTTTTATAGTCATGTGGGACTGTAAACCACAACGTTACTATCATTGTTCATACCGCCGTATAGAAATCACTGATGTACAAAGGGTGAAGAATAAAAAAGTGCTTCTAGTAAAGTTATATTCAAGTTCTATATTGCTTGAGGACAAGCAATGCTCAAGTGTGAGAATATTTGATAATGCTAAAAACGAACATATATTTCATAGCATTATCCTTCAAGAAAGACAAGCTTTTGGTTGCAATTGTTCTATTTACAAGTGATATTTGTTTAAAAAATAAAAGGTGAAGACAAAAGACAAATTCGACGATTTGAAGACGCAAACGACCAAAAAGCTATAATGTGCAAAATACAATTCAAGTGGTTCAAATTATTGATGAGAAACGTCTCAAAATTACAAGAGTACGAGCCGTAAAACACAAAATACAAGATATTAAATAGTACGAAAGGACGTTTGAAAATCCGGAACCGGGACATAAACCGAGAAGAAACGCGCGACTCAATGGAGCTAAAATTACAAGTCAATGATGCACAAGAATATAATATAATATATATATAATTATGTATAATTATATATATATTATATTATATATTAATAAATAATCGAGCAACCCACGTTTTTGGCAAACAAATATCTGGTTCCAGCTGGCCATGCGATCGCATGACCTGGAAGCTTTAAAACCATGCGATCGCATGGTGCCCTGTAGCAGCCCACATTCTATAAAATGCAACATTTTCTGCCGAAAATAAACACACCTTTTTCTATCTACTCTCTATATCTCTCTATATATATATATATATATATATATATATATATATATATATATATATATATATATATATATATATATATATATATATATATATATATATATATATATATATATATATATATATTTATAATTTTAATTTTAATTTAAGATTAATAATAATAAGGTTATGTTAGCGAATGTTGTAAGTGTGTAAGTCGAAATTCTGTCCGTGTAACGCTACGCTATTAATACTCATTGTAAGTTATGTTCAACCTTTTTAAATTAATGTCTCATAGCTAAGTTATTATTATGCTTATTTAAATCGAAGTAATCATGATGTTGGACTAATTATTAAAGACGGGGTTATTGGGCTTTGTACCATAATTGGGGTTTGGACAAAAGACCGACACTTGTGGAAATTGGACTATGGACTATTAATGGACTTTATATTTGTTTAACTGAATGATAGTTCGTTAATTTAATATAGATATTTACAATTCGACGTATCTATAAATAACCATATACACTCGATCGGACACGATGGGCGGGATATTTATAAATACTAATAATCGTTCATTTAACCGGACACGGGAATGGATTAATAGTCAATGGACTCATTAAAACAGGGGTGAATTATGTACAAGGACACTTGGTGTAATTGATAATAAAGTATTAAAACCTTGGATTGCACACAGTCGATAACCTGGTGTAATAATTAACAATGTATTAAAACCTTATTACAGTTTAAGTCCCCAATTAGTTGGAATATTTGACTTCGGGTATAAGGATAATTTGACGAGGACACTCGCACTTTATATTTATGACTGATGGACTGTTATGGACAAAAACCAGACGGACATATCGAATAATCTAGGACAAAGGACAATTAACCCATGGTAATAAACTAAAATCAACACGTCGAACATCATGATTATGGAAGTTTAAATTAGCATAATTCCTTTATTTTATATCTCATCGCACTTTTATTTACTGTCATTTTATTTATCGCACTTTTAATTATTATACTTTTTAATTATCGCAATTTTATTTATTGTCATTTACTTATCGCACTTTTATTATCGTCATTTACTTTAAGCTTTAAATTAAGTTATATTTATTTTTAATATTTTACATTAGGTTTTAATTGTGACTAAAGTTTTAAAATCGACAAACCGGTCATTAAACGGTAAAACCCCCTTTTTATAATAATAATATTATTACTTATATATATAAATATAGTTTAAAAATATAGCGTTAAACTTGGCTAGATCCCTGCGGAACGAACCGGACTTACTAAAAACTACACTACTTAACGATTAGGTACACTGCCTATAAATGTTGTAGCAAGGTTTAGGTATATCCACTCTTTAAATAAATAAATAACTTGTGTAAAATTGTATTGTATTTAATAATATTTCGCAATAAAAATATAACTATTTCGTATACACCTCGCATAACATCAAGGCCTACTCACAATAATTAAGTTTGCATTTATACGTAGCAATTAACGATATTACGATAGGGATTTAGCATGAATCAAAGAAAGACAGCATAGTTAACAGTTGAGTACTTGTGTCTAAGTGTAAAACAGTTTAAAAGCAAGCATGTGTCTCACTCCAAAGTTGTTAAACAGTTATGAAATAGTAAAAAGTGGGGCTATGAAGTTCACCTTAGTAGCAAGTAAGTCATTCCACGCAAAGAAGAATGAACGGAGTAAGTGATCGGAGATCTTAACCTAGAGATATAATCTTTGATTAGTTAATATCTAACAGACATAAAGTTTGTTTATTAATATAGAAACTATATTAACAGTGACGGTTTTCGAGAAAAGTTCCTATTTCTCAAAAGTTTCTATATTTGGAAACCTACTATTTATGAAAAGCTTCCACTTATAGTAAGCTTCTAGTTTAAGAAGTTCGGGTTATAATTCTTAACAAAGATGTTGTACAATCTCGCCCAAACTTCATTGCTAACATGCAAGTCACTCGAATGATCTATTGTTACCGAGCGGCCCAGGATCTCTTGACCAGAATCTAAGTCTTGGCATTCGAGATCCACAAGTGTCCCATAATGGTAACAAGGATCACCCTAGGCCACAAGTAGCGGTGATGTTTGTAGTCTTTGTACGTTATCTTTAATTATAACCTTCACGTTATGGGTGTGTACACATAACGATTTATTAATGTACTTAATAATTATATATGTGATAATATAACCTAAGTATTATTCAATATTTAGTTATTATACCTTGGTATGTCTTATATATATTAAATATAATTACCTTTAAATAAATACCTAAATTACTTCAAAAATAATAGTGTTTTATTAATCAAACATTATCTAAAAATGTCTAAATAATTAATTAAATATCTAAAAATTATATACATAATTTATATAGTCTTAGTGATGTTATGCGAGGTGTATACAAAATAGTTATGTATTTACTACGAAAAACTATTAAATACGATACAATTTGACACAAGTTATTTATTTATTTATAGAGTGGATATACCTAAACCTTGCTACAACACTTATAGGCAGTGTACCTAATCGTACAGTAGTGTAGTTTTTAGTAAGTCTGGTTCGTTCCACAGGGATCTTAGCCAAGTTTAACGCTATATTTTTAAAAACTATATTTGTAAAAATATAAATATATACATAAGTAGTATTATTATTATAAAAGGGGATTTTTACCGTTTAATGACCGGTTTGTCGATTTTAAAACTTAAGTCGCAGTTAAAACCTAATGTAAAATATTAAAAATAAATATAACTTAATTTTAAGCGTAAAGTAAATTACGATAATGAAATTGCGATAAATAAAAATATGATAAATAAAATGACGATAAATAAAATTGTGATAATTAAAAAGTACGATAATTAAAAGTGCATTTAAATAAAATGACAGTAAATAAAAGTGCGATAATTAAAAGTGCAATTAAATATGAAATAAAGGAATTATGCTTATTTAAATTTTCGTAATCAGGATGTTTGACGTGTTGATTTTAGTTTATTACCATGGGTTAATTTTCCTTTGTCCGGGAATATTCAATATGTCCGTCTGGTTTTTGTCCATAACAGTCCATCAGTCATAAATATAAAGTGCGAGTGTCCTCGTCAAATTATCCTTATATCCGAAGTCAAATATTCCAACTAATTGGGGACTTAAACTATAATTACACCAAGTGTCCTTGTATATAATTCACCCCTGTTTTAATATGTCCATTAACTATTAATCCATTCCCGTGTCTAGTTAAATGAACGATTATTAGTACTTATAAATATCCCGCCCATCGTGTCCGATCGAGTGTATATGGTTATTTATAGGTACGTCCAATTGTAAATCTTTATATTAAATTAACAAACTATTATTTAATTAAACAAATATAAAGCCCATTAATAGCCCATAGTCTAATTTCCACAAGTGTCGTTCTTTTGTCCAAACCCCAATTATGGTACAAAGCCCAATTACCCAATTTTAATATTTAGCCCAACATCACGATTACTTCGGCTTAAATAAGCATATTAATAACTTAGCTACGAGACATTAATTTAAAAAGGTTGAACATAACTTACAATGATTAAAAATAGCATAGCGTTACACGGACAGAATTTCGACTTACACCCTTACAACATTCGCTAACATACCCTTATTATTATTAAAATTAAAATTAAAATTAAAATTAAAATTATAATATATATATATATATATATATATATATATATATATATATATATATATATATATATATATATATATATATATATATATATACGTTGAGAGAATGAAGAAAGAAAAAGATGTTAACATTCGACCGAAAATGCTGAAATTTATAGACGTGGCCAGCATATTGGGGCCATGCGATCGCATGGAATTTTCACTTCCAGGCCATGCGATCGCATGGCCTGCTTTTCCAGCTCACAATTTGTTGTTTGCTTCTTGCCGACGGTTTTATAAATATATATAATATATATATAATTTTTAAGAATTATTTATATATTATATTATATTTATGTGCATAGTTAACTTGTAATTTTAGCTCCGTTGCATCGAGCTTTGAGAGTTGACTCTGGTCCCGGTTCTGGATTTTTGAACGTCCTTTCGTACAATTTAATATCTTGTATTTTGCGTTTTGCGGTTGTACTCTTGTAATTTTGAGACGTTTCTCACCAATAATTTGAACCACTTTGATTGTACTTTATACTTTTTAGCTTTTTGGTCATTTGCGTCTTCAAATCGTCGAATCTGTCTTTTGTCTTCACCTTTTATTATTTAAACGGATATCACTTGTAAATAGAACAATTGCAACTAAAAGCTTGTCTTTCTTGAGGGATAATGTTATGAAATATATGTTCGTTTTTAGCATTATCAAATATTCCCACACTTGAGTGTTGCTTGTCCTCAAGCAATATAGTCTTGAAATAAAAATACTAGAATCACTTCTTTATTCTTCACACTTTGTACATCAGTGATTTCTATACGGCGGTATAAACTATGGTAGTAACGATGTGGTTTACAGTCCCACATGACTATGAAAATTTAGATCCTTAAGGAAATTGGATCTTTATGAAAACATTTGATCTTTTGAAAATTAAATCTAGCTTTTACCCTAGATAAGTTTTCCGGAATAACCCTTCACCGGTGTTTGCAAAATATTTTTGTGGGTTTGGTGGGTTTCAGATTTGAAAATTTTAGCTCAAAACTTATGGTTTTGTGTCACCCACTTGCTAACCTTGTATTGGGAAAGCAACACGTCCAGTATACTTGCTCCGTATATTACCTTTCTGTAAACTACCGTTCGGTTGTAAAGGAAAGCGTTGAACAAGCAACTGTTAAGGCAATGTCCCCTGACATGCTTTTAATTATGGTCTATATCATGTCGGACGTAATTACTATCCTTTGTAGGAGCAATAGTAAAGCTCACCCTTATAGTTTTTCGGTCTGGCACAAGGTCCTGTCTTTAACCATGCTATGCAACCACCGTTCTTACGGTTGACACCCGATTTGGTTCAGGTGACCTAATGAATTCCAGGTGAATTCATAGGATTTTACGTTCAATGGTAATGAACGCATTAAAAATGGGTTTTCAGAAAACAAATCGGTATGTAATTTTGATCAAAATACTTTCTCGTTCAAGCTCGAGTTTAGATATCATCGAATTCCATGAGTTTGTAATTCTCAATCTTTAAAGTCAATCTCAAGGATTGAGTAATATCAGGCTTAAAAGCTGATTTTTGATCTTTAAGGAGATTATCCTTTCTGGGGATCTGATTCATTAGTCTTATCAAGCTAATTTGCACGGCGTCCTCCCCATTTTACGAGACAGATCCTCTCATAGTTAGGATAAGTCTGACCACTTGGCGACCCTGTTTGATGCTGAGGTCCGTGGATTTCCAGCTGATTTTCGAGAAAACTTTTCAAGGTTTTTCGTAGACTATACAACTGGTCTGGACAACAACTTCCTGACCTAAATCAAGAAGCGCGTGTCTTTTTCGAAAAACTTTACTTCCTTTTAATGATGGAATTGATTCATCGTGTAGATCCATCTTTCTTTCAAATATATTACAATTTACCAGGTAAAACGGTTAATTTTGTCCAAAACAAAAGTATCTTCAATTATTTGTACAAAAATATGTGATATATGTTTTAAATAACTTGGTAAATTTTTTCCACACTTGGCTTTTTATTTTCCTTTCTTTGCCTTTTTATTGTCCTCTATTCAATTTTAAAGGAATTCTAATATTTTGGGTTGTTTCTCAATTTAAGTCCTTTCCGAGGTAACAATAATTTCGGTGTCAACACCTAGTTTTATCGTTCATAAATATGTATAAACATGATTTTGAATTCATTTATTTGAAAATTTTGAAAATTTTTACTAGAATTGGGTAGTCAGTATATAAGACTAGGGTTGTTCTTTATTATCAGAGAGCACTAGATTCTAATACAACTACTGCGTTACTAGTATTTTTAATGGTAACCAAGTGTATAAGTTAAAATTTTTAAAAATCCGAAAGAATTTAACCCCTTCCCACACTTAAGATCTTGCAATGCCCTCGTTTGCAAGAAATCAGTAATAATTTAAATTATTGAGGGTGATTAGCATAGAAAAATGATTAAATTTTACCAAAGTTTCCAAACATATTGGCGTTTGTTTGCTGAATGATAAATGGTGCACATCATTTGTTCATTCCGTCTTGTTGTTACATCACATTTGTTTTTCATTTTGTTGTCAAAATTAGTAGCTTTTGCTGAACTTAATACCAGTCTTTGAAAATGCGCTGTTTTACCCTGTTGTGTACAATTGACAATATACATACATACAAATAACATGCATGGTAATTTGAAATGGGACTTAAAATCCCACTTTCAAATCAAATATGAAATATTAGTACAACATTGATAATGCTAAAAACGAACATATATTTCATAGCATTATCCCTCAAGAAAGACAAGGTTTTAGTTGCAATTGTTCTATTTACAAGTAATATTCGTTTAAATAATAAAAGGTGAAGACAAAAGACAGATTCGACGATTTGAAGACGCAAACGACCAAAAGGCTAAAAAGTACAAAGTACAATCAAAGTGGTTCAAATTATTGATGAGAAACGTCTCAAAATTGCAAGAGTACAAGACGCAAAATGCAAAGTGCAAGATATTAAATAGTACACAAGGACGTTCGAAAATCCTGAACCGGGACCTAAGTCAACTTTCAATGCGTGACGAAACGGGCCGAAAATTACAAGTCAACTATGCACATAAATATAATATAATATATAAATAATTCTTAAAATTAAATATATATTATATTTATATTTTAAAAACCGTCGGCAAAGCTAGGATCCAAAGTGTGAGCTGGAATCCACAGCTCCGCACTCGCGGAGCTTCGAAGGCAAGAAAAACCGCACTCGCGGAGTGCACAGTATCCAGATGGGGCCTATAAAAGGCAACGCATTTTGCTGAATTCGATACAACTTTTTCTTCTTCATCTATCAACGTGTATATATATATATATATATATATATATATATATATATATATATTTAATTTTAATTTTAATTTTAATTTTAAATTCTAATAATAAGGGTATGTTAGCAAATGTTGTAAGGGTGTAAGTCGAAATTCTGTCCGTGTAACGCTACACTATTTTTAATCATTGTAAGTTATGTTCAACCTTTTTAAATTAATGTCTAGTAGCTAAGTTATTATTATGCTTATTTAAGCCGAAGTAATCGTGATGTTGGGCTAAAATATTAAACGGGGTAATTGGGCTTTGTACCATAATTTGGGTTTTGGACAAAAGAACAACACTTGTGAAAATTAGACTATGAGCTATTAATGGGGTTTATATTTGTTTAATTAAATGATAGTTTGTTAATTTAATATAAAGATTTACAATTGGACGTACCTATAAATAACCATATACACTCGATCGGATACGATGGGCGGGATATTTATAAGTACTAATAATCGTTCATTTAACCGGAAACGAGAATGAATTAATAGTTAATGGACTTATTAAAACAGGGGTGAATTATATACAAGGACACTTGGTGTAATTATAGTTTAAGTCCCCAATTAGTTGGAATATTTGACTTCGGATATAAGGATAATTTGAAGAGGACACTCGCACTTTATATTTATGACTTATGGACTGTTATGGACAAAAACCAGACGGACATATTGAATAATCCAGGACAAGGTACAATTAACCCATGGTAATAAACTAAAATCAACAAGTCAAACATCATGATTACGGAAGTTAAAATAAGCATAATTTAGTTTATTTCATATTTAATTGCACTTTTAATTATCGCATTTTATTTACTGTCATTTTATTTAATTGCACTTTTAATTATCGCAATTTTATTTTATCGCACTTTTATTAATCGCAATTTCATTATCATTATTTACTTTACGCTTTAAATTAAGTTATATTTATTTTTAATTTTTTTTACATTAGGTTTTAACTGTGATTAAAGTTTTAAAATCGACAAACCGGTCATTAAACGGTAAAAACCCTCTTTTATAATAATAATAATACTACTTATATATTTATTTACAAATATAGTTTTAAAAAATATAGCGTTAAACTTGGCGAGTTCCCTGTGGACGAACCGGACTTACTAAAAAATACACTACTGTACGATTAGGTATACTGCCTATAAGTGTTGTAGCAAGGTTTAGGTATATTCATTCTATAAATAAATAAATATCTTGTATAAAATTGTATCGTATTTAATAGTATTTCCTTGTAAAAATATAACTATTTTGTATACACCTCTACGCACATCAAGCATTTTTGGCGCCGCTGCCGGGAAACAACACTTAACGCCGAAGCGAGACCCTATTAAAAAAAATAATTTAGTTTTTACGTTATTTTTGTAAAAGTATATTTACATAAGTTTTAAATTTCAAAAATATAAAAACATAAAAACTATATATCTTTAATTCTCTAAAAAAAAGTATTTTTAGTTATAAAATACTAATAAGGGATTTTTATTTAAAATATAAGTTTTAGTTATATTATAAAACATTTTCTATAAAATAAAAACAGAAAATTAAAAAAACAAAACATAAAAAGTAAAAATAAAATAGAAACTGAGCCTAAAAAAAAAATTCGACCTGCATCTGTGGTATCCGCACTCGCGGTACTTTTTGCCAGTTGGCATCCGCACTCGTAGAGATCTCTGACAGGTCAAACATTGCAGCATTAATTACGGAATTAGGGTTATTTATTTATTTATTATTACTAATTAGGGTTTAGTTTTTAATTAATTAATTTAGTTTTTATTATTAATTTGTGTTTTTAGTTTAATTAGTTTTATTAATATATAAAATTAATACTTTTATAAATAATAATATAAAAATAATATTTTTTATAAAAATTGTGTTTTTACAACTTTAAGTTTATTTTTATATTTTGTATCTTTTTATTTGTTTTAGCGTAATATTTATATTCTTCACTCGTAATTAGTTTTAAGTCATAGTTTTTGCCATAGTTATTTTTATTTCTAGATTTTTAGGCTTTGCCGTAAAATCCCTTAAGTGCTTTTTCTTTAGATTAAGATTTAGGTGCTTTAGAATTTTGCGACGCCATTTTATAAATTTTAGTACTTTTTAAGTTATTATCGTTTTGGATATAGTATTTCTTTTAAGCTTTAATATTTTTAGACGCAACTTTTAATTCTAAGTTTTTAGTTCCTTTTTAAGTTTCGACGCGCTACTTTCTTATTTTTATTTTTCGACACCTATTATTTTTCGACCATTTATTTTTTTTGACATTTTTCGACGCACTCTTTTTCTTTCTTATTTCTCGCCGCTCTAGTTTTTAGGACATAGAATTTTCTATTTCTTCTCTAAATTTTCTTTAAATTTCAACGAAAAATTATTTTAAGTAGTTAAATTGATAGACATCCAAAATTTTCTGGTTCGTAGTAATAGTTGGATTTGTTAGTGGCGAGTTGTGGGCTTCCGATTTAAAGGGTCCTGGCTACCTGCTGCATCTATTGGCTATTCGAAACGTGGACAAAATCAGAAAAGTCTATTAATTTGATAACTTATATAATTTTTATCTTTTATAACTAATAGGATATTCAGTGAATGCACCGAGCAAAACGTTCACCACCTTTTATACGTTCACCACCTATAACACGATCAAGACATCTAGCCCATATTGTCGCCGTTGATTTTTCTTTAGAATCGTCATCAAGTCAACTAAGTACTCCAATTCAAATTTCCGATAATCCATTTTTTGAACCCGACCTCACAATTGAGAATCCGGAGGATATTCAGGGACAATTCAGAGATCCTGAACCATTAATCTTTCCTCCGGAACCACCAATCATTCAAACAGAGATTGTTGAGGAACCAAACATTAAATCAGAATCCTCTAGTGATTCAGATTCAACAAATTCAATCATAGAAAATCTGGAACCTCTAAGTATGGAAGACCGAATGAGAGCTAAACGCACTGGCCAAGGTCATGCAATTACTCAACCTGATATTAATGTGCCAGATTATGAAATCAAAGGACAAATTCTACACATGGTAACTAATCAATGCCAATTTAGTGGTGCACCGAAGGAAGATCCAAACAAACATCTTCGTACTTTTAATAGGATCTGTACTTTATTTAAAATAAGAGAAGTGGAGGATTAACAGATATATCTCATGTTATTTCCCTGGACTTTAAAGGGAGAAGCCAAAGATTGGTTAGAATCGTTACCTGAAGGGGCGATTGATACATGGGACGTTTTAGTTGAAAAATTTCTTAAACAATTCTTTCCGGCATCTAAAGCCGTAAGACTTCAAGGAGAAATTGTTACGTTCACACAAAAGCCAAATGAAACTCTATATGAAGCGTGGACAAGATTTGGAAAGTTATTAAGAGGATGTCCGCAACATGGTTTAGACACTTGTCAAATAGTACAAATATTCTACCAAGGATGCGACATCACTACACGAAAAGACATCGATATAGCAGCTGGTGGTTCCATTATGAAGAAAACCGCAACTAACGCTTACAAAATTATTGATAACACTGCTTCCCACTCACATGAGTGGCACCAAGAAAAAGATATCGTTAGATCATCTAAAGCAGCTAGAGCCGATTCTAGCCATGACTTAGATTCCATTTCCGCAAAGATAGATGCCGTCGAGAGATGAATGGAAAAGATGACTAAAGATATCCACTCAATACGAATTAGTTGTGAGCAGTGTGAAGGACCACATTTAACAAAATATTGTCTCAGTATTGAACAAATAATGGAACAAAGAGAGAATGTTTCATACATGAACCAAAGGCCTGGAAATAATTATCAGAATAATTATCAACCGCCAAGACCAATCTACAATCAAAATTAGAATTATAACCGAAATGTTCCATACAACAACCAACGAGGTCCTAGCAATCAACAAGTATCCAACAATACTTACAATCAGCAAAGACCTATTTTTCAAAATAAACCACCACAAACCGATGATAAAAAGCCAAATTTAGAAGATATGATGTCGAAGCTAGTTGAATCTCAAACTCAATTTTTCACATCTCAGAAACAAACCAATGAACAAAATGCTCAAGCATTTAGAAAAAATCAACAAGCTTCTATTCAAAATTTGGAACAAGAAGTAAGCAACCTAGAAAGGTTGATAGGTGAAAGAAAACCGGGAAGTCTACCTAGTGATACAAATGCTAACTCCAGGAATGAAACGGCTAAAGCCATTACCACAAGAAGTGGTATTACACTTAAACCACCTGAAATGCCTGTAATTTTTGATGACTCTATTCCTACTCCACAAGAACCACAATCTGAGCAAGATAAGGAAACAAAACCGGTAGTTGAAAAGGTTAATGAAGATAACACAGTTAAGGCTAAACCTTATGTTAAACCATACCAACCACCACTTGCTTACCCTAGTAAAATGAGAAAAGAGAGACTTGAAGCCGAGCAATCTAAATTCTTGGATATGTTTAAACAAATAAATGTCAACCTTCCTTTCATTGATGTAATATCAGGAATGCCAAGATATGCTAAATTTCTGAAAGATCTAATCACAAATAGAAAGAAAATGGAAGAACTCTCGGCTGTAACTATGAATGCTAATTGTTCTGCAGTGCTGTTGATTAAGATACCAGAGAAATTATCAGATCCAGGAAGTTTCACAATTCCATGTTTTCTGGATAGTCTTAGTTCAATAGAAGCATTGGCATACTTGGGTGCTAGTATAAATCTAATGCCGTATTCACTATACGCTAAACTAGACCTTGGAGAATTGAAACCAACACGAATAAGCATACAACTAGCCGATCGATTAGTAAAATATCCTTGTGGGATAATGGAGAACATGCTAGTTAAAGTTGGTACTTTAGTATTTCCAGTAGATTTTGTTATTCTGGATATGGAAGAAGATTCTCGAGTTCCTCTCATATTAGGAAGACCATTCTTAAACACGGCTAAAGCAATAATAGACGTGTTTGGTAAGAAACTGACCCTAAGTATAGAGGACGAGAGTGTTACCTTTTCTGTTGATAGAGCCATGCAATAACCGCAATCTGCAGATGATACATGTTATTATATTCAAACTATAGATTCACATGCACAATTGTTAGAAGAATTTCCAGAATTACAAGGAATAGGAGAATGTTTTTTAGGAGAAGGAACTGAACCAATTGATGAAACTGAAATGTTAGCTACACTTATGGCTAATGGATATGAACGAACAACAAAAGAAATTCAAATGCTAAAAGAAGAAGACAGATATCGATATAAATCATCGATAGAAGAACCACCGACATTAGAATTAAAGCCACTTCCAAACCATTTGGAATATGCTTATTTACATGGTGAATCTGAATTACCTGTAATAATATCGTCTTCTCTTACTGAAAATGAAAAATCTCAACTCATTACTGAAATGTCCCGTTCATATTGATTATAAACGTTCCATATTAATTGATTTCGTTGCGAGGTTTTGACCTCTATATGAGACATTTTTCAAAGACTGCATTCATTTTTAGAACAACCATAACCTTTATTTTATCTATAGAGGTTTAAAAAGCATTACGTAGAATATCAAATAATGATAATCTAAAATATACCGTTTACACACGGCCATTACATAATAGTTTACAATAAGAATATATTACATCAAAAATAAGTTTCTTGAATGCAGTTTTTACATAATATCATACAAGCATGGACTCCAAATCTTGTCCTTCTTAATAATCACCTGAGAATAAACAAGCTTAAAACGTCAACAAAAATGTTGGTGAGTTATAGGTTTAACCTATATATTATCAAATCATAATAATAGACCACAAGATTTCATATTTTAATATACATCCCATACATAGAGATAAAATTCATTCATATGGTGAATACCTGGTAACCGACATTAACAAGATGCATATATAAGAATATCCCCATCATTCCGGGACACCCTTCGGATATGATATAAATTTTGAAGTACTAAAGCATCCGATACTTTGGATATGGTTTGTTAGGCCCAATAGATCTATCTTTAGGATTCGCGTCAATTAGGGTGTCTGTTCCCTAATTCTTAGATTACCAGACTTAATAAAAAGGGGCATATTCGATTTCGATAATTCAACCATAGAATGTAGTTTCACGTACTTGTGTCTATTTTGTAAATCATTTATAAAACCTGCATGTATTCTCATCCCAAAAATATTAGATTTTAAAAGTGGGACTATAACTCACTTTCACAGATTTTTACTTCGTCGAGAAGTAAGACTTGGCCACTGGTTGATTCACGAACCTATAACAAATATGTACATATATATTAACGTATATTCAAAATATATTTACAACGCTTTTAATACATTTTGATGTTTTAAGTCTATTAAGTCAGCTGTCCTCGTTAGTAACCTACAACTAGTTGTCCAACGTTAGATGTACAGAAAAAAATTTGATATATATTATCTTGAATCAATCCACGACCCAGTGTATACACGTCTCAGGCTAGATCACAACTCAAAGTATATATATTTTTGGAATCAACCTCAACCCTGTATAGCTAACTCCCTCATTACTGCATATAGAGTGTCTATGGTTGTTCCAAATAATATATACACATGGGTCGATATGATATGTCAAAACATTTACATACATGTCTATGGTATCCCAAGATTACATAATATATTAGAATACATGTATAATACAATATAAGTTAGCTAGAATATGATTAATATTACCAATTTTCACGTTGCTACAACAAGAAAAATTATCCAATCTTGTTTTACCCATAACTTCTTCATTTTAAATCCGTTTTGAGTGAATCAAATTGCTATGGTTTCATATTGAACTCTATTTTATGAATCTAAATAGAAAAAGTATAGGTTTATAGTCGAAAATATAAGTTACAAGTCATTTTTGTAAAGGTAGTCATTTCAGTCGAAAGAACGACGTCTAGATGACCATTTTAGAAAACATACTTCCACTTTGAGTTTAACCATGATTTTTGGATATAGTTTCATGTTCATAAGAAAAATCATTTTTCCAGAAGAACAACTTTTAAATCAAAGTTTATCATAGTTTTTAATTAACTAACCCAAAACAGCCCGCGGTGTTACTACGACGGCGTATGTCCGATTTTACAGTGTTCTTCGTGTTTCCAGGTTTTAAATCATTAAGTTAGCATATCATATAGATATAGAACATGTGTTTAGTTGATTTTAAAAGTCAAGTTAGAAGGATTAACTTTTGTTTGCGAACAAGTTTAGAATTAACTAAACTATGTTCTAGTGATTACAAGTTTAAACCTTCGAATAAGATAGCTTTATATGTATGAATCGAATGATGTTATGAACATCATTACTACCTCAAGTTTTCTGGATAAAGCTACTGGAAATGAGAAAAATGGATCTAGCTTCAAAGGATCCTTGGATGGCTTGAAAGTTCTTGAAGCAGAATCATGACACGAAAAACAAGTTCAAGTAAGATTTCCACTCGAAATAAGATTGTTATAGTTATAGAAATTGAATTAAAGTTTGAATATGAGTATTAACTTGTATTAGAAAGATATCTTACTATAAATAAAAGATTTCTTGAGGTTGGATGATCACTCTACAAGATTGGAAGTAAGCTAGCAAACTTAGAAGTATTCTTGATTTTATGAAACTAGAACTTGTAGAATTTATGAAGAACACTTAGAAATTGAAGATAGAACTTGAGAGAGATCAATTAGATGAAGAAAATTGAAGAATGAAAGTGTTTGTAGGTGTTTTTGGTCGTTGGTGTATTGATTAGATATAAAGGATATGTAATTTTGTTTTCATGTAAATAAGTCATGAATGATTACTCATATTTTTGTAATTTTATGAGATATTTCATGCTAGTTGCCAAATGATGGTTCCCACATGTGTTAGGTGACTCACATGGGCTGCTAAGAGCTGATCATTGGAGTGTATATACCAATAGTACATACATCTAAAAGCTGTGTATTGTACGAGTACGAATACGGGTGCATACGAGTAGAATTGTTGATGAAACTGAACGAGGATGTAATTGTAAGCATTTTTGTTAAGTAGAAGTATTTTGATAAGTGTCTTGAAGTCTTTCAAAAGTGTATGAATACATATTAAAACACTACATGTATATACATTTTAACTGAGTCGTTAAGTCATCGTTAGTCGTTACATGTAAGTGTTGTTTTGAAACCTTTAGGTTAACGATCTTGTTAAATGTTGTTAACCCAATGTTTATAATATCAAATGAGATTTTAAATTATTATATTATCATGATAATATGATGTATGAATATCTCTTAATATGATATATATACATTAAATGTCATTACAACGATAATCGTTACATATATGTCTCGTTTCAAAATCATTAACTTAGTAGTCTTGCTTTTACATATGTAGTTCATTGTTAATATACTTAATGATATGTTTACTTATCATAATATCATATTAACTATATATATATATATATATATATATATATATATATATATATATATATATATATACATATATATATATCCATATATATATGTCATCATATAGTTTTTACAAGTTTTAACGTTCGTGAATCACCGGTCAACTTGGGTGGTCAATTGTCTATATGAAATCTATTTCAATTAATCAATTCTTAACAAGTTTGATTGCTTAACATGTTGGAAACACTTAATCATGTAAATAAAAATTTCATTTAATATATATAAACATGGAAAAGTTCGGCTCACTACAGTACCTACCCGTTAAATAAATTTCGTCCCGAAATTTTAAGCTGTTGAAAGTGTTGACGAATCTTCTGGAAATAGATGCGGGTATTTTTTCTTCATCGGATCTTCATGCTCCCAGGTGAACTCGGGTCCTCTACGAGCATTCCATCGAACCTTAACAATCGGTATCTTATTTTGTTTAAGTCTCTTAACCTCTCGATCCATTATTTCGACGGGTTCTTCAATGAATTGAAGTTTTTCATTGATTTAGATTTCGTCCAATGGAATAGTGAGATCTTCTTTAGTAAAACATTTCTTCAAATTCGAGACGTGGAAAGTGTTATGTACATTCGCAAGTTGTTGAGGTAACTCAAGTCGGTAAGCTACTGGTCCGACACGATCAATAATCTTGAATAGTCCAATATACCTTGGATTTAATTTCCCTCGTTTACCAAATCGAACAACACCTTTCCAAGGTGCAACTTAAGCAAGACCATTTCTTCAATTTCAAATTCTATGTCTTTTCTTTTAATGTCGGCGTAGCTCTTTTGTCGACTTTGGGCGGTTTTCAACCGTTGTTGAATTTGGATGATCTTCTCGGTAGTTTCTTGTATTATCTCCGGACCCGTAATCTGTCTATCCCCCACTTCACTCCAAAAAATTGGAGATCTGCACTTTCTTCCATAAAGTGCTTCGAACGGCGCCATCTCAATGCTTGAATGATAGCTGTTGTTGTAGGAAAATTCTGCTAACGGTAGATGTCGATCCCAACTGTTTCCGAAATCAATAACACATGCTCGTAGCATGTCTTCAAGCGTTTGTATCGTCCTTTCATTCTGCCCATCAGTTTGTGGATGATAGGCAGTACTCATGTCTAGACGAGTTCCTAATGCTTGCTGTAATGTCTGCCAGAATCTTGAAATAAATCTGCCATCCCTATCAGAGATAATAGAGATTGGTATTCCATGTCTGGAGACGACTTCCTACAAATACAGTCGTGCTAACTTCTCCATCTTGTCATCTTCTTTTATTGGCAGAAAGTGTGCTGACTTGGTGAGACGATCAACTATTACCCAAATAGTATCATAACCACTTGCAGTCCTTGGAAATTTAGTAATGAAATCCATGGTAATGTTTTCCCATTTCCATTCCGGGATTTTAGGTTGTTGTAGTAGACCTGATGGTTTCTGATGTTCAGCTTTGACCTTAGAACAAGTCAAACATTCTCCTACATATTTAGCATTATCGGCTTTCATACCTGGCCACCAAAAATGTTTCTTAAGATCCTTGTACATCTTCCCCGTTCCAGGATGTATTTAGTATCTGGTTTTATGAGCTTCTCTAAGTACCATTTCTCTCATATCTCCAAATTTTGGTACCCAAATTCTTTCAGCCCTATACCGGGTTCCGTCTTCCCGAATATTAAGATGCTTCTCCGATCCTTTGGGTATTTTATCCTTTAAATTTCCCTCTTTTAAAACTCCTTGTTGCGCCTCCTTTATTTGAGTAGTAAGGTTAGTGTGAATCATTATATTCATAGATTTTACTCGAATGGGTTCTCTGTCCTTTTTGCTCAAGGCGTCGGCTACCACATTTGCCTTCCCCGGGTGGTAACGAATCTCAAAGTCGTAATCATTCAACAATTCAATCCACCTACGCTCCTCATATTCAGTTGTTTCTGATTAAATATGTGTTGAAGACTTTTGTGGTCGGTATATATAATACTTTTGACCCCATATAAGTAGTGCCTCCAAGTCTTTAATGCAAAAATAACCGCGCCTAATTCCAAATCATGCGTCGTATAATTTTGCTCGTGAATCTTCAATTGTCTAGACGCATAAGCAATCACCTTCGTCCGTTGCATTAATACACAACCGAGACCTTGCTTTGATGCGTCACAATAAATCACAAAATCATCATTCCCTTCAGGCAATGACAATATAGGTGCCGTATTTAGCTTTTTCTTCAATAATTGAAACGCCTTCTCTTGTTCATCCTTCCATTCAAATTTCTTCCCTTTATGCGTTAATGCAGTCAAGGGTTTTGCTATTTTGGAGAAATCTTGGATGAATCTTCTGTAGTAACCAGCCAATCCTAAAAATTGACGTATATGCTTCGAGTTTTTGGGGTTTCCCACTTTTCAACGGTTTCGATCTTTGCCGGGTCTACCTGGATACCTTCTTTGTTCACTATGTTACCGAGGAATTGAACTTCTTCCAACCAAAATGCACACTTTGAAAACTTAGCGTACAGTTTTTCTTTCCTCAATACTTCTAGCACTTTTCTCAAATGTTCTTCATGCTCTTGATCATTCTTTGAGTAAATAAGTATGTCATCGATGAAAACAATGACAAACTTGTCAAGATATGGCCCACACACTCGATTCATAAGGTCCATGAACACAGCTGGTGCGTTAGTCAATCCAAACGGCGTAACCATAAACTCGTAATGACCATAACGCATCCAAAAAGTAGTTTTTGGAATATCATCCTCCTTTACTCGCATTTGATGATATCCAGAACGTAAATCGATCTTCGAATAAACCGACGAGCCTTGTAGTTAATTGTCAATTATCGGCAATGGATAACGGTTTTTGATGGTAACTTTGTTCAACTCTCTGTACTCAATACACAACCTAAATGTACCATCCTTCTTCTTGACAAACAAAACAGGAGCTCCCCATGGTGATGTGCTTGGTCGAATGAAACTATGTTCTAATAGTTCTTGCAGTTGGCTTTGCAGTTCTTTCATCTCGCGAGGTGCGAGTCTATAAGGAGCACGAGCTATTGGTGCAGCTCCTGGTACAAGATCTATTTGAAATTCAACAGATCGATGTGGAGGTAGTCCCGGTAATTCTTTCGGAAATACATCGGGAAATTCTTTTGCGACGGGAACATCATTGATGCTCTTTTCTTCAGTTTGTACTTTCTCGACGTGTGCTAGAACAGCATAGCAACCTTTTCTTATTAGTTTTTGTGCCTTCAAATTACTAATAAGATGTAGCTTCGTGTTGCCCTTTTCTCCGTACACGATTAAGGGTTCTCCTTCTTCTCGTACAATGCGAATTGCATTTTTATAACATACGATCTCTGCTTTCACCTTCTTCAGCCAGTCCATGCCAACTATTACATCAAAACTCCCTAACTCTACGGGTATCAAATCAATCTTAAATATTTCGCTACCCAGTTTAATTTCTCGATTATGGCATATATACTCTGCTGAAATTAATTTATCGTTTGCTAATTCGAGTAAAAATTTACTATCCAACGGCGTCAATGGACAACTTAATTTAGCACAAAAATCTCTACTCATATAGCTTCTATCCACACCCGAATCAAATAAAACGTAGGCAGATTTATTATCAATAAGAAACGTACCCGTAACAAGCTCCGGGTCTTCCTGTGCCTCTGCCGCATTAATATTGAAAACTCTTCCACGGCCTTGTCCATTCGTGTTCTCCTGGTTCGGGCAATTTCTAATAATGTGGCCCGGTTTTCCAGATTTATAATAAACTACATTGGCATAACTTGCTCCGACACTACTTGCTCCGCCATTACTCGTTCTGACACCATTTATTCCTTTCGTTCTGTTAACCCCCAGTCCATAGACCTCACACTTCGCCGTACTATGACCATTTCTTTTACACTTGTTGCAAAATTTGGTGCAGAACCCCGAGTGATACTTTTCACACCTTTGGCATAGCAGCTTCTGATTGTTGTTGTTGTTGTTGTTGTTGTTGTTATTGTTGCGGTTGTTATTGTTATTGGGATGATTGTTGTAGTTGCTGTTGTTGTTGTTGTTGTTGTTGTTGTTGTTGTTGTTGTTGTTGTTGTTGTTGTTGTTGTTGTTGTTGTTGTTGTTGTTGTTGTTGTTGTTGGGCCGTTTGTTGTAGTTGCGATTGATGTTGCGATTGTTGGGATAGTTGTTGCGATTATTATTGTAATTGCTGTTGTTGTTGTATTGGTGATTCTTATCACCGTTTTCCTCCCACTTTCTTTTGACTTGCTTCACATTGGCCTCTTCAGCCGCCTGTTCTTTAATTCTTTCCTCAATCTGGTTCACTAGTTTGTGAGCCATTCTACATGTCTGTTGTATGGAGGCGGGCTCGTGTGAACTTATATCTTCATGGATTCTTTCTGGTAATCCTTTCACAAACGCGTCGATCTTCTCTTCCTCATCTTCGAACGCTCTCGGACACAATAGGCACAATTCTGTGAATCGTATTTCATACGTGGTAATATCAAATCCTTGGGTTCGTAACCCTCTAAGTTCTGCCTTGAGCTTATTGACCTCGATTCTGGGACGGTACTTCTCGTTCATTAAGTGCTTGAATACTGACCACGGTAGTGCGTAAGCATCATCTTGTCCCACTTGCTCTAGATAGGTATTCCACCATTTTAATGCAGTACCTATGAAGGTATGCGTAGCGTACTTCCCTTTGTCCTCTTCAGTACACTTACTTATGGCAAACACCGATTCGACCTTCTCGGTCCACCGTTTCAATCCGATCGGTTCTTCGGTTCCATCAAATTCCAAAGGTTTGCAGGCAGTGAATTCTTTGTAGGTGCATCCTACACAATTTCTTGCGCCGTTAGCTGCATTGCTAGATTTGGAGTTATTGTTGGTATGTAGCGCAGCCTGTACTGCGGCTATATTTGCAGCAAGAAAGGTACGAAATTCCTCTTCGCTCATATTCATGGTTTGTCGAGTAGTCGGTGCCATTTCCTTCAAATAGTCAAATGAAACAAGTTAATCATACAGAATATTAAGAGTAGTCGATAGTATCTCGTAGCATAATTTGAACTCATTTATAAAAGCTTTTTCTTCATATTAGAGTTTTATAAGTTTAAATTCAGGTAGTACCTACCCGTTAAGTTCATACTTAGTAGCTAATATACCATTTCAACTACTACAATTCTATATGAAAAACTAATCACAAAAAAAAAATATCATATTCAAACCTTTATACAATAACTTGCAAACTTACAATACCGCTTATTTTACATATAACATGAAATATAGCACACAATAACTTTGATACAAGATAGTTGTGAAGATAATTCTAGCTAGTACACAAGTCGTTCAGCAAAGGCAATAAAGACACGTAATTCATTCGTCCAGAAACAATTCATGGATTCTGGTTTTACTAGGACTACTTCTCATCCTTGGTCTTGTGGATTATAACCGTTATGGGCGTTGATAAGACAGCGTGTTGTAACGTCATCAAAGGGATGAGGGTTACGTAATGTCCAACAGTCCCGTAACAATCTAACAACTTTGTTTCTCACCCCAACTACTGAGTCCGTCACTTGTTGGAACTTTTTGTTTAATAGTTGTAGCCCGATGTTCTTGTTCTCACTTTGGTGAGAAGCGAACATTACTAACCCGTAAGCATAACATGCTTCTTTATGTTGCATGTTAGCTGCTTTTTCTAAATCACGAAGTCCTATATTCGGATATATTGAGTCAAAATAATTTCTTAACCCGTTGCGTAAAATAGCATTTGGGTTCCCCGCAATATATGCGTCAAAGTAAACACATCGTAACGTATGGATTTCCAAATGTGATATCCCCCATCTTTTGAACGAAAGCCTTTTATAAACCAAGGAATTCTTGGAACGTTCTTCGAATGTCTTACAAACTGATCTCGCCTTAAATAGTTGTGCCAAGGAATTCTGACCGACTCTAGACAAGATTTCATCAATCATGTCTCCGGGTAGGACTCTTAAAATATTGGGTTGTCTATCCATTTTTGTGTTTTTATACTGTAAAATAGACAAGAGTTAGATTCATAAAAAAATACTTATTAATACAAGCAATTTTTACATATATCATAAAGCATAAGCACACTATATTACATATATTACACCACACGAATACAACTATCTTATTCCGACTCGCTCGTTTCTTCTTCTTCGGTTTTGGTTCGTTTTTCCAAGTTTCTAGGGATATATGATGTTCCCCTAATACGAGCCGTCGTTTTCCACATTGGTTTAGAAAAACCTGGTGGTTTAGAGGTTCCCGGGTTATTGTCACAACTTAAGAAATACGGGTGTTGACGATACATATAAAGTTCATCGGGTTTGGAATCAAATTTCTCTATTTTTATGCCCTTTCCCTTATTGTTCTCTTTTGCGTTATTAAATTGTGTTGGGGTAATTTCTATAATATCATCGGAATCCTTGTCGGGATCCGATTCATCGGAGAATTGGTAATCCTCCCAATACTTTGCTTCCTTGGCGGAAACACCATTGACCATAATTAACTTTGGTCGGTTGGTTGAGGATTTTCTTCTACTTAACCGTTTTATTATTTCCCCCACTGGTTCTATTTCTTCTTCCGGTTCCGATTCTTCTTTCGGTTCCGATTCTTCTTCCGGTTCCGACTCTTCTTCCGGTTCCTCTTCGGGAACTTGTGAATCAGTCCACGAATCATTCCAATTTACATTTGACTCTTCATTATTATTAGGTGAGTCAATGGGACTTGTTCTAGAGGTAGACATCTATCACATAATATCAAACACGTTAAGAGATTAATATATCACATAATATTCACATGTTAAAAATATATAGTTTCCAACAAAAATGTTAAGCAATCATTTTTAAAGAAAACACAGTCGAAGTCCAGACTCACTAATGCATCCTAACAAACTCGATAAGACACACTAATGCAAATTTTCTGGTTCTCTAAGACCAACGCTTGGATACCAACTGAAATGTCCCGTTCATATTGATTATAAACGTTCCATATTAATTGATTTCGTCGCGAGGTTTTGACCTCTATATGAGACGTTTTTCAAAGACTGCATTCATTTTTAAAACAACTATAACCTTTATTTTATCTATAAAGGTTTAAAAAGCATTACGTAGATTATCAAATAATGATAATCTAAAATATACCATTTACACACGACCATTACATAATGGTTTACAATAAGAATATATTACATCAAAAATAAGTTTCTTGAATGCAGTTTTTACATAATATCATACAAGCATGGACTCCAAATCTTGTCCTTATTTTAGTATGCAACAGCGAAAGCTCTTAATAATCACCTGAGAATAAACATGCTTAAAACGTCAACAAAAATGTTGGTGAGTTATAGGTTTAACCTATATATTATCAAATCATAATAATAAACCACAAGATTTCATATTTTAATATACATCCCATACATAGAGATAAAATTCATTCATATGGTGAACACCTGGTAACCGACATTAACAAGATGCATATATAAGAATATTCCCATCATTCCGGGACACCCTTCGGATATGATATAAATTTCGAAGTACTAAAGCATCCGGTACTTTGGATGGAGTTTGTTAGGTCCAATAGATCTATCTTTAGGATTCACGTCAATTAGGGTGTCTGTTCCCTAATTCTTAGATTACCAGACTTAATAAAAAGGGGCATTTTCGATTTCGATAATTCAACCATAGAATGTAGTTTCACGTACTTGTGTCTATTTTGTAAATCATTTATAAAACCTGCATGTATTCTCATCCCAAAAATATTAGATTTTAAAAGTGGGACTATAACTCACTTTCACAGATTTTTACTTCGTCGGGAAGTAAGACTTGGCCACTGGTCGATTCACGAACCTATAACAAATATGTACATATATATCAAAGTATATTCAAAATATATTTACAACACTTTTAATACATTTTGATGTTTTAAGTCTATTAAGTCAGCTGTCCTCGTTAGTAACCTACAACTAGTTGTCCAACATCAGATGTACAGAAAAAAATTGATATATATTATCTTGAATCAATCCACGACCCAGTGTATACACGTCTCAGGCTAGATCACAACTCAAAGTATATATATTTTTGGAATCAACCTCAACCCTGTATAGCTAACTCCCTCATTACTGCATATAGAGTGTCTATGGTTGTTCCAAATAATATATACACATGGGTCGATATGATATCTCAAAACATTTGCATACGTGTCTATGATATCCCAAGATTACATAATATATTAGAATACATGTATAATATAATATAAGTTAGCTAGGATATGATTAATATAGATTTGTTACCAATTTTCACGTTGCTACAACAAGAAAAATTATTCAATCTTGTTTTACCCATAACTTCTTCATTTTAAATCCGTTTTGAGTGAATCAAATTGCTATGGTTTCATATTGAACTCTATTTTATGAATCTAAACATAAAAAGTATAGGTTTATAGTCGGAAATATAAGTTACAAGTGATTTTTGTAAAGGTGGTCATTTTAGTCGAAAGAACGACGTCTAGATGACCATTTTAGAAAACATACTTCCACTTTGAGTTTAAACATGATTTTTGGATATAGTTTCATGTTCATAAGAAAATCATTTTTCCAGAAGAACAACTTTTAAATCAAAGTTTATCATAGTTTTTAATTAACTAACCCAAAACAGCCCGCGGTGTTACTACGACGGTGTATGTCCGGTTTTATAGTGTTCTTCGTGTTTTCAGGTTTTAAATCATTAAGTTAGCATATCATATAGATATAGAACATGTGTTTAGTTGATTTTAAAAGTCAAGTTAGAAGGATTAACTTTTGTTTGCGAACAAGTTTAGAATTAACTAAACTATGTTCTAGTGATTACAAGTTTAAACCTTCGAATAAGATAGCTTTATATGTATGAATCGAATGATGTTATGAATATAATTACTACCTCAAGTTTTCTGGATAAATCTACTGGAAATGAGAAAAATGGATCTAGCTTCAAAGGATCCTTGAATGGCTTGAAAGTTCTTGAAGCAGAATCATGACACGAAAAACAAGTTCAAGTAAGATTTCCACTCGAAATAAGATTGTTATAGTTATAGAAATTGAATTAAAGTTTGAATATGAGTATTACCTTGTATTAGAAAGATATATTACTGTAAATAAGAAAGATTTCTTGAGGTTGGATGATCACTCTACAAGATTGGAAGTAAGCTAGCAAACTTGGAAGTATTCTTGATTTTATGAAACTAGAACTTGTAGAATTTATGAAGAACACTTAGAACTTGAAGATAGAACTTGAGAGAGATCAATTAGATGAAGAAAATTGAAGAATGAAAGTGTTTGTAGGTGGTTTTGGTCGTTGGTGTATGGATTAGATATAAAGGATATGTAATTTTGTTTTCATGTAAATAAGTCATGAATGATTACTCATATTTTTGTAATTTTATGAGATATTTCATGCTAGTTGCCAAATGATGGTTCCCACATGTGTTAGGTGACTCACATGGGCTGCTAAGAGCTGATCATTGGAGTGTATATACCAATAGTACATACATCTAAAAGCTGTGTATTGTACGAGTACGAATACGGGTGCATACGAGTAGAATTGTTGATGAAACTGAACGAGGATGTAATTGTAAGCATTTTTGTTAAGTAGAAGTATTTTGATAAGTGTCTTAAAGTCTTTCAAAAGTGTATGAATACATATTAAAACACTACATGTATATACATTTTAACTGAGTCGTTAAGTCATCGTTAGTCGTTACATGTAAGTGTTGTTTTGAAACTTTTAGGTTAACGATCTTGTTAAATGTTGTTAACCCAATGTTTATAATATCAAATGAGATTTTAAATTATTATATTATCATGAGAATATGATGTATGAATATCTCTTAATATGATATATATACATTAAATGTCGTTACAACGATAATCGTTACGTATATGTCTCGTTTCAAAATCATTAAGTTAGTAGTCTTGCTTTTACATATGTAGTTCATTGTTAATATACTTAATGATATGTTTACTTATCATAATATCATGTTAACTATATATATATCCATATATATGTCATCATATAGTTTTTACAAGTTTTAACGTTCGTGAATCACCGGTCAACTTGGGTGGTCAATTGTCTATATGAAACATATTTCAATTAATCAAGTCTTAACAAGTTTGATTGCTTAACATGTTAGAAACACTTAATCGTGTAAATAAAAATTTCATTTAATATATATAAACATGGAAAAGTTCGGGTCACTACAATTACTGTGCTAAAAGCTCATAAACCAGTTATTGCATGGAAAATTCATGACATTAAAGGAATAAGTCCTTCGTATTGCACACATAAAATCTTTATGGAAGAAGGTCATAAAATGTATGTGCAAAGCCAACGAAGACTAAATCCTAATATGCAAGATGTTGTTAAAAAAGAAATTTTTAAACTGCTAGATGCAGGTTTAATTTATCCAATCTCTGATAGTCCATGGGTAAGCCCAGTTCAATGCGTACCTAAGAAGGGTGGCATGACTGTCATAACAAATGAGAAAAATGAGCTTATTCCTACTAGGACTGTAACATGATGGCGTGTTTGTATTGATTATAGAAAATTAAATGACGCCACCAGAAAAGATCACTTTCCCTTACCTTTCATTGATCAAATGTTGAAAAGATTAGCCGGAAATAGGTACTATTGTTTTCTTGATGGTTTTTTCAGATATTTTCAAATTCCAATAGCACCCGAGGACCAAGAGAAAACCACGTTCACATGCCCTTATGGTGCTTTTGCTTATAAACGCATGCCATTTGGACTTTGTAACACCCCTGCAACCTTTCAAAGGTGCATGATGGCAATTTTTCGCGACATGATAGAAGAATGCATGGAAGTTTTCATGGTTGACTTTTCAGTCTTCGTTGATACTTTTGAAACATGTCTAGTTAATCTTGAACGAATGCTTATTAGATGCGAACAATCAAATCTAGTACTTAATTGGGAGAAATGCCATTTCATGGTTAAAGAAGGCATCATTCTTGGTCATAAAATTTCAAAGGAAGGAATTGAAGTGGATAGAGCTAAAGTAGATGTAATTGCTAAACTTCCACATCCCACCAATGTTAGAGGAGTTAGGAGTTTTCTAGGGCATGCCGGTTTTTACGGACGTTTCATAAAAGATTTTTCTAAAATTGCCACTCCTATGAATAAACTCCTAGAAAAAGATGCTCCATTCATCTTTTCAGATGAATGCATCAAATCTTTTAATATTCTTAAAGAAAAACTCACTAATGCACCAATCATGATAACACCAAATTGGAATATACCATTTGAACTCATGTGCGATGCAAGTGATTTTGCAATGGGAGCCGTTTTAGGACAAAGGATTGAAAAATGATTTCAACCTATTTATTACGCTAGTAAGACGTTACAAGGAGCATAAATGAATTACACAACAACTGAAAAAGAACTCCTTGCTATTGTCTTTGCTTTTGAAAAATTTCGTTCATATCTCGTTCTAGCAAAAACGGTGGTCTATACCGACCATTCTTCTCTTAGATACTTATTTTTGAAACAAGATGCTAAACCACGATTAATCCGTTGGATCTTACTCTTACAAGATTTTGATATTGAAATCCGAGACAAAAAGGGAGCATAAAATCTCGCCGCTGATCATCTTTCTCGTCTTGAAAATCCCGAATTAGAAGTTGTAAATGAATCGGCCATACAAGATAACTTTCCTGATGAATATCTATTGAAGATAGATTATAATGAAATTCCATGGTTTGCAGACTATGCAAACTATTTAGTATGTGGATTCCTTGAAAAAGGGTTGTCGTACCAAAAACGAAAGAAATTTTTTAGTGATATAAAACACTATTTCTGGGAAGATCCACATTTGTTTAAAAGTTGTCTCGATGGAATAATACGCCGATGTGTATTCGGGGATGAAGCTAGTCAAATATTAAACCATTGTCACACAGGACCAACAGGAGGGCATTATGGGCCTCAACTCACAGCAAGAAAAGTTTACGATGCTGGATTCTATTGGCCTACAATTTTCAAAGACGCACATCTTCTTTGCAAATCCTGTGATGCTTGTCAAAGGGCCAGAAAAATAAGTCAACGTGATGAAATGCCACAAAATGTCATTCAAGTATGTGAAGTATTTGACATTTGGGGAATTGACTTTATGGGTCCATTTCCAAAATCTCATAATAATCTCTACATTCTCGTTGCCATTGATTATGTATCTAAATGGGCAGAAGCACAAGCTCTTCCAACTAACGATGCACGAGTTGTAGTCAACTTTTTAAAATGTCTTTTTGCAAGGTTTGGAACACCGAAAACTTAATAAGTGTTCGGGGTACTCATTTTTGTAACAATCAACTTGAGAAAGTTCTCAAAAGATATGAAGTAACTCATAAAATCTCAACTGCTTATCATCCACAAACAAGTGGACAAGTTGAAAATACCAACCGAGCATTAAAACGTATTCTAGAGAAAACCGTAGGATCAAATCCGGAGGAATGGTTCATGAAATTAGAGGATGCACTCTGGGCTTTTAGAACAGCCTACAAAACTCCAATTGGAACCACACCTTTTAAACTCGTTTACGGAAAAGCATGTCATCTTCCAGTAGAAATTGAACACAAAGCATTTTGGGCTTTGAAGACATGTAATCTTGATTTACATGAAGCTGGACATCTACGGTTAAGTCAATTAAACGAATTAGAAGAATTAAGACATGAATCATATGAAAATTCGTTGATCTATAAAGAAAGAACGAAGAAATGGCATGATAAAAGAATCAGAAGTTCAAAAGAATTTAAAGAAGGAGACAGAGTTCTTCTTTTCAATTCACGATTCAAACTATTTCCTGGAAAATTGAAATCAAGATGGTCTGGACCATTCATAGTCAAAAGAGTTTTCCCGTACGGAATAGTAGAATTAATAAATTCAAATGGAATTGAATTTAAGGTTAATGGTCACAGAGTTAAACATTACATAGATAATCCAATGGAAGTTGAAGATGAAGTTAATCACAATTTCGACACCACAGATAACTAAGTGTGGGGAGAATCAAGTCTTTTAAGGAAAATATATATTTCTGTTAGAGTTAGATATTCTGTTTTCGTGTAGTTTCCGAGAATGGAATCCGAATGGTCTTTCCCTAGCAGACCCTAAAGAACTAGTCTTCTCCCCCCATTCTGAATTTTTATTTTTTTTAGGTTTTACGAAATGAAGATTTCCTTTGATCTGAACCATAGTCTAATGCTACATGCTATGATTACTAAACGTAATAATGACACACTTCCGAGTGAACTGGTATCATTCATAAGAGAAAAAATGGACGGAGTAAGAAAATAACTCAGAAAAGATCATCATAAGATACATTTTGGAAAAGGAAAATCAAAATCCGCAACGAAAAGAAGAGGAGCACGACACCTTGAAAGATGTTATAAATGCGGAAAATGGTCACACGAAGGTAAATGTTCAAATAATCAAACATATTCAAATACCGAATTTGTTACTCTATGCAGAGAAGGACCGTTCATATGTTTAGAAGAAAAGATATTGAAGATTCGAGGTTATGCTTATGTGGCTATGGTGAACCAAATCACACGACTCTCTTATGAGTCAGCTAAAGCGGGTCTCTGAGAATTCTTTCTCACAGGTAAGTTTGTGCAGTTTTTAATTTTATTTTATTGCTTTTAACCTTTTGATAATAAACGCTGAATCGTTCGCTATAAAATATTCAATTGGTATTCAATAAAATTAGGTATGCGTAACCGAAATTATTGATATCATACAAAAATTTATTACATCACTGTGAAATTTACCGTTTATTCTTAAGGTATAAATATCTTTAATCAATCAACCCAAAATATTTCAGAAATTCGTCAGGAGTAAAACTAGGTCGTTGAACCGAAATTACTTTACCGAAAAGAGGGGCGTATATTTTTGATAATATTTGATTGATTAAAGTGGGATAAAAGACCAAAAAGATTTTTAATTTACTGTTTTTTACTTTGTTTTTAAAATTAATATATTAATATTAAATTATTATTGTAAACTTTTTAAAATCAATATATTTAAGTTTGTAAATATTTGAAAAATTAATATTTTTAAAATAAGTTTGTATATATAAAAACATAAATATAATATAAGTTTGGTGAGAATTTTTATAATATGAATTTTTTAAATTTATGCATTTTAAATTTAAGTTTGGTGTGAATTTAAAAAGAAAAATTTACTTTATTTCACTAAGTTAAAAATTTGATTTTTAAAATTCGTCGTGAGTTGAAAACTAGGTCGTTGAACCGAAATTGCTCTACCCAAGGGAGGGACGAGAATTTTTATTATCATTATTTTTAATATTATTGAATTAAAGTATGCCAAAAATATTAAAAAACCCAAAAATCTTTGTTTTTAAAACAACGCTTTGAAATAACAAAATTTTAAAACATTGTTGAGAGACGGACTAGGACAACGATCCGAAACGTCCTCACTCCTAAAAAGAAACAAATTTTTAAAAATTTATTAATTATTTGTTTTAAAAAGTATAAGGTTTTTATATAAAAAAAATGCCAGACTCCTTGCGATCGCATGGGGTTTCTTTGAAAAACTCATGCGGTCGCATGAGAACCGAATTCTGGTCAGGTATCAAAAGGTCAGTCGAGTTCTGCTGTTTCTGTCATACCCCATCCTAATCCATCTGGACGAAGTCACCAACATCTGGTTCCATTACGGTGATCGACTCCAAGTAATGTCTTTAAAATGAGCAAATGCACAGCGGAAGGTTTCTTTCATACCTGAGAATAAACATGCTTTAAAGTGTCAACCAAAAGGTTGGTGAGTTCATAGGTTTATCATAAAAACATAAAATTCATCATTTTGATAGACCACAATATTTAAATCCTGCATGGTACAAATGGGCCCGAATCCTATACCCACCGGTAATGTACATGCTATATCTTTTAAATACAGTACATCTTTCTCGTGTACGAAATCATTTTTTAATTCACGATTCAAGCTATTTCCTGGAAAATTGAAATCAAGATGGTCTGGACCATTCATAGTCAAAAGAGTTTTCCCGTACGGAACAGTAGAATTAATAAATTCAAATGGAATTGAATTTAAGGTTAATGGTCACAGAGTTAAACATTACATAGATAATCCAATGGAAGTTGAAGATGAAGTTAATCACAATTTCGACACCACAGCTAACTAAGTGTGGGGAGAATCAAGTCTTTTAAGGAAAATATATATTTCTGTTAGAGTTAGATATTCTGTTTTCGTGTAGTTTCCGAGAATGGAATTCGAATGGTCTTTCCCTAGCAGACCCTAAAGAACTAGTCTTCTCTCCCCATTCTGAATTTTTATTTTTTTTAGGTTTTACGAGATGAAGAATTCCTTTGATCTGAACCATGGTCTAATGCTACACGCTTTGATTACTAAACGTAATAATGACACACTTCCGAGTGACCTGGTGTCAGTAATAAGAAGCAGATGTGACGAAGTAAGAAAAGAACTCAGAAAAGATCATCATAAGATACATTTTGGTAAAGGAAAATCAAAATCCGCAATAAAAAGAAGAGCACGACAACTTAAAAGATGTTACAAATGCGGAAAATGGTCACACGAAGATAAATGTTCAAATAATCAAACATATTCAAATACCGAATTTGTTACTCTATGCAGAGAAGGACCATTCATATGTTTAGAAGAAAAGATATTGAAGATTCGAGGTTATGCATACGTAGCTATGGAGAACCAAATCACACGACTCTCCTATGAGTCGGCTAAAGCAGGTCTCTGATAATTCTTTCTCACAGGTAAGTATGTACAGTTTTTATTTGTATTGCTTTTAACCTTTTGATAATAAACGCTGAATCGTTCGCTATAAAGTATTAAATTGGTATTCAATAAAATTAGGTATGCGTAACCGAAATTATTGATATCATAAAAAAATTTATTACATCACTGAGAAATTTAGCGTTTATTCTTAAGGTATAAATATCTTTAATCAATCAACCCAAAATATTTCAAAAATTCGTCAGGAGTAAAACTAGGTAATATAGCCGAAATTACTTTACCGAAAAGAGGGGCATATATTTTTGACAATATTTGATTGATTAAAGTGGGATAAAAGACCAAAAAGATTTTTAATTTTATTTTTACTTTATTTTTAAAATTAATATTAAATTATTATTGTAAATTTTTTAAAATCAATATATTTAAGTTTGTAAATATTTGAAAAATTAATATTTTTAATAAGTTTGTATGTATAAAAATATTAATAATATGAATTTTTAATTTTATGCATTTTAAATTTAAGTTTGGTGTGAATTTAAAAACAAAATTTACTTTATTTCATTAAGTTAAAAATTGATTTCCAAAATTCATCGTAAGTTGAAGACTAGGTCTTTGAACCGAAATTGCTTTACCCGAGGGTGGGACGAGAAATTTTGTTATCATTATTTTTAATCTTATTGATCTAAAGTATGCCAAAAACATTAAAAAACCTGAAAATCTTTGCTTTTAAAACAATCACTTTAAAATGACAAATTTTAAATTTTGTCGAGGGACGGACTAGGTAAAAGTACCGAAACTACCTCTACCTAAAGTAAAAGTAAACAAAATTTTAAAAATTATTCATTTAAATTGTTTTAATAAATAAAGGTTTTATAAAAAGAAAATATTATGTATATATTTGTTTGTAGTTTATATTATGTACAAAACAGGGTAAAATAGCACACTTTCAAAAACTGGCATTAAGTTAAGCAAAAGCTACTAATTTTAACGACAAGACGTAAAATATCAAATGTGATATAAAATAATAGGTTTGAAAACTCGGTATTTTTAATCATTTTTCTACACTAATCACCCTCATGAATTTAAATTTTTATTGATTTCTTGCAAATGAGGGCATTGCAAGATCTTAAGTGTGGGAAGGGGTTAAATTCTTTCAGATTTTTAAAATTTTTGACTTATACACTTGGTTACCATTAAAAATACTAGTAACGCAATAGTTGTATTAGAATCTAGTGCTCTCTGATAATAAAGAACAGCCCTAGTCTTATATACTGACTACCCAATTCTAGTAAAATTTTTCAAAATTTTCATATAAATGAATTCAAAATCATGTTTATACATATTTATGAACGATAAAACTAGGTGTTAACACCGAAATTATTGTTACCTCGGAAAGGACATAAATTGAGAAACAACCCAAAATGTTAGAATTCATTTAAAATGGAATAGAGGACAATAAAAAGGCAAATAAAGGAAAATAAAAGCCAAGTGTGGGAAAAATTTACCAAGTTCTTTAAAACATACATCACATATTTTGTACAAAGATACTTTTGTTTTGGACAAAATTAACCATTTTACCCGATTTATTGTAATATATTTGAAAGAAAGATGGAGCTACACGATGAAACAATTCCATCATTAAAAAGAAGTAAAGTCTTTCGAAAAAGAAACGCGCTTCTTGATTTAGGTCATGAAGTTGTCGTCCAGACCAGTTGTAGAGTCTACAAAAAACCTTGAAAAGTTTTCTCGAAAATCAGATGAAATCCACGGACCTCAACATCAAACAGGGTCGCCAAGTGGTCAGACTTATCCTAACCATGAGAGGATCTGTCTCGTAAAATGGGGAGGACACCGTGCAAATTAGCTTGATAAGACTAATGAATCAGATCCCCAGAAGGGATAATCTCCTTAAAGATCAAAAATCAGCTTTTAAGACTGATATTACTCAATCCTAGAGAATGACCTTAAAGATTGAGAATTCAAACTCATGGAATTCGATGATATCTAAACTCGAGCTTGAACGAGAAAATATTTTGATCAAAATTACAAACCGATTTGTTTTCTGAAAACCCATTTTTAATGCGTTCATTACCATTGAACGTAAAATCCTAGGAATTCACCTGGAATTCATTAGGTCACCTGAACCAAATCGGGTGTCAACCGTAAGAACGGTGGTTACATAGCATGGTCGAAGACATGACCTTGTGCCAGACCGAAAAACTATAGGGTGAGCTTTACTATTGCTTCGACAAAGGATAGTAATTGCATCCGACACGTTATAGACCATAATTAAAAGCATGTCAGGGGACATTGCCTTAACAGTTGTTTGTTCAACGCTTTCCTTTACAACCGGACGGTAGTTTACCGAAAGGTAATATACGGAGCAAGTATACTGGACGTGTTGCTTTCTCAATACAAGGTTAGCAAGTGGGTGACACAAAACCATAAGTTTTGAGCTAAAATTTTCAAATCTGAAAACCACCAAACCCACAAAAACATTTTGCAAACACCGGTGAAGGGTTATTCCGGAAAACTTATCTAGGGTAAAAGCTAGATTGAATTTTCAAAAGATCAAATGTTTTCATAAAGATCCAATTTCCTTAAGGATCTAAATTTTCATAGTCATATGGGACTGTAAAGCACAACGTTACTACCATTGTTCATACCGCCGTATAGAATTCACTGATGTACAAAGTGTGAAGAATAAAGAAGTGATTCTAGTATTTTTTTTATTTCAAGACTATATTGCTTGAGGACAAGTGTAACGACCCGCACTTTTTTTTCGATCATACTATACTTATAAGATTAATATTTACATAAATTAAACCTTACCAACATGATAAGCAATCCAAATTGTCGAGATTTATATTTCCGAAAAGAGTTTTACACAACGTTTGATCGTCTAGTTTGACTGATGATATCACGAACTATACAATATATGATAATTATACGTTTGTGTATATACATGTATATATACATATTTAACATGATTAATGAATGTTTTAATATCTCATTTTGTATTAATAACAACAAGTTACAAGTATATTTTGAAACTACTAACTTAAGTTTTCAAAACGATAACTATACGTAACGTTATTTGACATAAATACTTAAGACTTATAATGTTATACATATATCGTATAAGTAATGTATTTAATCACTTTTAAAGACTTAAATACATAAAACCATATAAGTGTATTCACAAAAGATAGCTATATTTGAATCCTCATTCCATTTTTCACAAAATTTCTATACGTATACCTAGAGTATTTGTACTCGTATCATACCTAGCTTCTAGATGTATTTACTATTGGTATATACCAATAGGAAATACCAATGATCAGCCATGAATGATTAAGGGACATGATAACAACTTGTGGGAACCATCTTTAGTCATTTATCAAGACTTATTTGTAACAAAACAAAGTTATACATATCATGTATCTATATATCACGTTTTTATATGTGTATATATATACATGCTCATTTCCATTTTCTTCACTAGATCACTAACTCTAAAACACACACACTTATGAGCCTTAAACCCCTTAATCATCTCAGCTCACATCTATGAAAATCTAGCTTCAAAAACCATACTAAAACACCATAAGAAAACCATACAAAAACACTTCAAGAAATCCTTCCAAGAACACCAACTTACTTCCAATCTTTCATCCACTTCTATCACCCTTTTGATTCTAGCTTCTTACTCCTCTTTTACAGCAACTTCATCCAAGGAACTTGAGGTAGAATCTATGTTCATAACCTTATTCGATTCATATATATATAGCTATCTTATTTTGTGGTACAAAAGTTTAACAACAAGAACATAGTTTGAATGTTTTCAAACTTGTTTGCAAACTAAATAGATCCTTCTAACTTAACTTTTAAAATACTTCAAGACCTGTAATATAACTTATGTATATGCTAATTTAACAAGGTAAAACTTGATTTTTCAAAGTATAAGTATTTTTAGAAAAATGGTCATTAAATGATTTTGTTGTAACAAAAATGTTTAACTTCATATGTTTCACTAATGTTTCACTTATGCCGTATGATTTTGAATACAAACCAAGGTATTTACAGTTCATAGTCTTAAAGAAGAACTCGATCCAAGAAGATGGCAATTTGAATCAACGAAAACGGACTTGTAACGAAGAAACTATGACCGAAACAAAATTGGCTATCCTAGACATTTTCAACTTCGGGATTCATTGGAAAAATTTACATAAAATCACATACTTCTAAGATAACATGATATTTTATATATATGTACTTATAATTCAATTTTATATGGTTCAGGATCACCCGTAAACAACACGAGAAGATTAATCATAAGATCCCATGATTGTACGCAACACGTCATTTGACAACACCGGTACTTTATGTACGCAACACGTCATTTGACAACACCGGTACCATGGGTCAAGATTAATCTCGACCAATACATATACGATGGGGTTTTATTTATTTCGTTGGGGGTTTTATTTATTTCATTGCGGGTACATTAAACATCTAAAAATGAACCATTAAAATTGAATTACTAACAACGAACTGCTAACTACGGACTAAGGAAATATTCAAAATATTAAAAGTATAACAAGTATATATATATATAACGTTTGTTTTAAAATGAAAACATATTGATATATTATATATGGATAGGTTCGTGATATCAACCGGAAGACCGAGTCAAAATATATATATCATCAAGACAAGAGTGAGTGTATAGTCCCACTTTTAAACTCTAAATATTTCGGGATGAGAATACATGTATTTTATGTTTTACGATATGGACACAAGTAACTAAAAAATATGTTCTACGTTGAGTTGTACCACTGGCATACTTCCCTGTAGCTTGGTAACTAATATTTACAGCGGTATTGTAAACGCGAATCCTGTTGATAGATCTATCGGGCCTGACAACCCCAACCGGACTGGACGACCAGTATTCAACGGTTGCACAGTACTTCGTTTTGTGACTACACTTGGTACGGTGTAGTAAGATTTCATATTAAAGGGAATATGTGACGTGAAAATGTTAAGTATGGTTACCAAGTGCTCAACCACTTAGAATACTTTTATTAAACTGTTTATATACGAAATCTTGTGGTCTATATATATATTGCTGCCGGCATTAAACCTATATCTCACCAACTTTATGTTGACCTTTTAAAACATGTCTATTCTCAGGTGATTTCTAAAGCTTCCGCTGCATCATGTTGGATCTAACCAGGATCTTGCGTACGCATGTTTGTGTCAAAAATAAAACTGCATATCCGAGATGTTGTATTGTAAAATATGCTAGAAACCGTGTTGTTGTCATCATTTGTAAAGTTTGTAAGTCGAAGATTATCGCTAAACGTTAATCTTCTTTTTATTGTCTTAAGCTTGTAACAAAAATAATGGTTATGGTTTGTAATGTATAATATATGCAGTTTACTTTCAAAAATGTCTCATATAGAGGTCAATACCTCGCAATGAAATCATACGTTATCTAACGCGTTCTTATGGTTAAGGACGGGTTATGACATGTGGTATCAGAGCGTTGGTCTTAGCGAACCAGGTTTGCATTAGTGTGTCTAACTGAGAAGTCATTAGGATACATTAGTAAAGTCTGGACTTTGACCGGGTCTGATTTAAAAAAAAAAAAACCATTGCTTATCACTGTTGGTTAAAATTTATATGTAAATATTATGTAGTACTAATGGGTTAGTTGTTGTGTGATAGATGTCGGGCTCGAAACTTATTATCACATTCAGCGACTCCGAATCAGAACCTTCAGATTGTGTTTCAGTCATTAACATATCCGATGACGAAAGTGGTATTTTAGGGGAAGACTCACAATTTCCGGATGAACCAACTATAGAAATATCGGAAAGTGAACCCGAGGAGGAAAGTGAACCCGAAGAGGAAAGTGAACCCGAAGAAGAAAGTGAACCCGAGGAAGAAATACTAGAAATTACGAAAGAAAAATTCGATCAAGGAAAGAAACGAAAAGCGAATGAATTAGAAAATTCAAATCCCGAACTTAGTGAGAATGACGTAGCACCAATTCCACTCAACACTACCACCCCTATTCCCGCTATTCCTATTAGTGCTATCCCCGCATCTAGTTCTTCGGCTCCTCAGCCAAAACGTAGGCAGACAGCTAGGATAAGCGTTAGGCCATTCATTGGAACTAAACGCCCTAGAAAATAGACCGAACGATGCACTGCCGTATTAAGCCATGGAATCATATAATGTTTTGTATAATATTATTAGTGTGGTTTGCTTAAAGTTTGATGTAAGATAAGCATATGTAAAATAGCGAAGTATGAAATGCAATAATTTTCCATGGTTAAGTATTATTTAGATTGTAGTAATTGATTCTGTACTAAGCTATTAAGTATGAACATTAACGGGTAGGTACTACCCAAGATATAATTATAAAACGCTAATAAGAAGAAAAGGCTTTTATAATAATACCTGGTTCATATTATTAACAAGCTATAAATGTACTATAAATACACACTACATCTATAATATTCCATGTGAATAATTATTTTCTTTCATTAGGAAATGGCGCGATTGAATCGAATGACGGAACAAGAACTCGAGGAACTCATCAACCAGCGAGTGAACGATAGAATGCTATGGGTCGAAGCTGCAAGAGCTGCTGCAGTTAACCCAAATCCTCGTGTAGGATGCTCCTACAAGACGTTTCAAGCTTGCAAGCCATCATCATTCAGTGGAACGGAAGGACCGATCGGTTTAACCCGATGGATAGAAAAGATGGAGACGGTGTTCAAAATCAGTGGTTGTGATGAAAAAGACATGACCAAGTTTGCATCGTGCACTTTACAAGATAGTGCACTCACATGGTGGAAGAATTATGTGAAGGCGGTAGGAGGAGATGTAGCTTATGATACTCCATGGGAAGAATTCAAAGCGATGATAATCACCGAGTATTGTCCAAGGAATGAGGTTATTAAGTTAGAAGATGAGTTACGAAGTTTGAAGGTGGTTGGTACTGAAATCACCAACTACAATCAGCGATTCATGGAATTGGTTTTACTATGTCCTGAATTGGTTCCAACCGAAGCACGGAAGATTGAAATGTACAAAGGTGGTTTGCCCAAAAAGGTCAAGGCAAACGTTACAGCATCGAAACCTAAAACAATTCATGAAGCTATAACCATGGCGAACGAGCTAATGGATCAGGTCATTTTGGACAAGAAAGCATTCAATACTGAGGTGAAGGTATTGGGGAACAAGAAAAAGTGGAATGGAGGTTATGATCGAGGTAACCAACAACAACCTTATAAGAAACAAGAAACCACGAAAGGTGCGGGTAGCGGTTCAGGCTTTGGTTACAAAGGACAAAGTCCTTTATGCAACCGTTGTCACAAACATCATTTTGGTTACTGTAGTGTGTTGTGCACTAAATGCAATAGACAGGGACATCTTGCTGAAGATTGTAAGGCTCTCGTTACAAATGGTAACAAGACTCCTGCCACCAACGCAAATAGAACTGCTTTGGCTAACATTACTTGTTTTGGGTGTGGAAAACAAGGTCACTATAAGAGCCAGTGCCCGAATCAGAATGGCGGACCTGCACGTGGAAGAGCGTTTGTTATTAATGCTAGAGAGGCACGAGAAGACCCGGAGCTTGTTACGGGTACGTTTACCATTAATAACTTATCAGCATCTATTTTATTTGATACTGGCGCCGATAGAAGTTACGTGTGTATAAATTTTTACACTAAATTGAATTGTTCATCATTACCTCTAGATGCTAAGTACTTGATTGAGTTAGCTAATGGTAAGCTAATTAAAGCCGATAAAATTTGTCGTGATTGTGAAATAAATCTAGCCGGAGAAACGTTTAAAATCGACTTAATACCCGTAGAATTAGGAGGTTTTGATGTAATAGTCGGCATGGACTGGATGTCCAAAATAGGAGCGGAAGTTGTTTGTGCCAAGAAGGCAATTCGTATTCCTGGTAAGGATAAAATACCGGTGATGATTTATGGAGAGAAGGGTAATTCAAAGCTAAAACTCATTAGCTGTTTGAAAGCCAAGAAGTGTTTAGAAAAGGGATGTTACGCTATTTTAGCACATGTTAATAAAGTCGAAAAGAAAGAAAAGTGCATCAACGACGTGCCTGTGGCAAGAGATTTTCCTGAAGTTTTTCCGGAAGAATTGCCGGGATTACCTCCATTTAGATCTGTAGAATTTCAAATAGATTTAGTACCAGGAGCTACACCAGTGGCTCGTGCGCCATATAGACTTGCACCGTCCGAATTAAAAGAACTTCAAAGTCAGTTAAAAGAATTACTAGACCGTGGATTCATACGACCAAGTACTTCACCGTGGGGAGCTCCGATTCTATTTGTTAAAAAGAAAGATGGATCTTTTAGGATGTGCATAGATTATCGTGAATTAAATAAGTTAACTATCAAAAATCGGTATCCACTACCGAGAATTGACGACTTATTTGATCAACTCCAGGGATCATGTGTTTATTCGAAAATCGACCTAAGATCGGGCTATCATCAACTACGTGTCAAAGAAGAGGACATTCCGAAAACTGCTTTTCGAACACGTTATGGTCATTACGAATTTTTGGTCATGCCGTTTGGGTTGACAAATGCGCCAGCTGTATTCATGGACCTCATGAATCGAGTTTGTAGTCCGTATTTGGATAAGTTTGTTATCGTTTTCATTGATGATATTCTTATCTATTCCAAGAGTGAGCAAGAGCATGAGCAGCATTTAAGGTTGATATTAGAGTTGTTGAGAAAAGAACAGCTATACGCTAAATTTTCTAAGTGTGCTTTCTGGTTGGAAGAAGTGCAATTTCTTGGTCACGTTGTTAATAGCAAAGGAATTCAGGTTGATCCAGCAAAAACTGAAGCTATTGAAAAATGGGAGACTCCTAAGACACCAACACAGATACGCCAATTCTTGGGTTTAGCCGGTTATTATAGAAGGTTTATTCAAGATTTTTCCCGAATAGCTAAGCCGTTGACAGCATTAACACAAAAAGGGAAGAAATACGAATGGACCTCGGAGCAGGAGAACGCATTTCAATTACTGAAGAAGAAGTTAACTACGGCGCCTATTTTATCGTTACCTGAAGGGAACGATGATTTTGAAATATATTGTGACGCTTCGCGACAAGGTTTTGGTTGTGTTCTTATGCAACGGAAGAAAGTTATTGCATTTGCATCCCGACAATTGAAGATTCACGAGCGAAATTATACGACGCATGATCTAGAATTGGGAGCAGTCGTGTTTGCATTGAAGATGTGGAGACACTACTTGTATGGGGTTAAATTCACTGTGTTTACTGATCATAAAAGCCTTCAACATATTTTTGATCAGAAACAATTGAACATGAGGCAACGTAGGTGGGTCGAGTTAATAAACGACTATGATTGTGAAATTCGTTATCATCCCGGAAAGGCGAACGTGGTGGCCGATGCTTTAAGCAGAAAGGAACGAGAACCAATTCGAGTACGAGCGATGAACATAAAAATTCGCATGAATCTCAACTCACAAATCAAAGAAGTTCAACAAGAAGCACTCAATAAAGAAAACATAAAGAATGAAATAATGAAGAAGTATGAGAAGCAACTCGTTATACGGGAAGATGGAATTCGATATTTTGCAAATCGTATTTGGGTACCGAAGTTGGGTGGATTAAGGAAGTTAATATTGAACGAGGCACATAAGACAAGATACTCGATACATCCTGGAGTTGGAAAGATGTATCAAGATCTTAAGACGCATTATTGGTGGCCTAATTTGAAGACAGACGTTGCAACATATGTTGGGGAATGTTTAACTTGTTCCAAAGTCAAAGCAGAACACCAGAAGCCGTCAGGGTTACTTCAACAACCAGAAATCCCAGAATGGAAATGGGATGGTATTACCATGGATTTTATCACGAAGTTACCAAAGACTGCCTGGGGATACGACACCATTTGGGTGATTGTTGATCGTCTCACCAAGTCTGCACATTTCTTGCCTATAAAGGAAACGGATAGAATGGAGAAACTATTACGATTGTATATAAAGGAAGTTGTTTCAAGGCATGGAATACCTATTTCCATTATATCCGATCGTGATAGTAGATTTACCTCAAAGTTTTGGCAATCACTACAGGAGGCACTAGGAACTCGGTTGGATATGAGTACCGCATATCATCCACAAACCGATGGACAGAGTGAGAGAACAATTCAGACTCTCGAAGACATGCTCAGGGCATGTGTGATCGATTTTGGAAACGGATGGGATAAATATCTACCGTTAGCAGAATTCTCGTATAATAATAGTTATCATGCGAGCATTGGAGCTGCGCCATTCGAAGCATTGTATGGAAGGAAGTGTAGATCTCCTATCTGTTGGAATGAAGTAGGAGATCGACAATTAACTGGTCCCGAGATCATACATGAAACGACTGAGAAGATAGTGCAAATCAAGGAGAGATTAAAAACAGCCCGCAGTCGCCAAAAGAGCTACGCCGATGTTCGAAGGAAACCATTAGAGTTTCAGGTCGGGGACATGGTTATGCTAAAGGTGTCACCTTGGAAAGGTGTAATACGTTTCGGTAAAAGGGGTAAACTGAACCCAAGATACGTAGGCCCGTTTAAGATCATCGAACGCATTGGACCGGTAGCTTATCGACTCGAGTTACCACAACAACTCGCCGGAGTACATAATACCTTTCACGTCTCAAACCTTAAGAAGTGTCTTGCAAAGGAAGACCTCACCATTCCTCTTGAAGAAATTCATGTCGACGAGAAACTACAATTCGTCGAAGAACCAATCGAAATCATGGACCGTGAAGTTAAACAGCTCAAACAGAGTAATATACCGATTGTTAAGGTTCGTTGGAATGCTAGAAGAGGTCCAGAGTTTACTTGGGAACGAGAGGATCAGATGAAGCAAAAGTATCCACACTTGTTTCTCGATGACGCAAAATAGGTACAATTTTAAAATTTCGGGACGAAATTTATTTAACGGGGAGGTAATGTAACGACCCGCACTTTTTTTTCGATCATACTATACTTATAAGATTAATATTTACATAAATTAAACCTTACCAACATGATAAGCAATCCAAATTGTCGAGATTTATATTTCCGAAAAGAGTTTTACACAACGTTTGATCGTCTAGTTTGACTGATGATATCACGAACTATACAATATATGATAATTATACGTTTGTGTATATACATGTATATATACATATTTAACATGATTAATGAATGTTTTAATATCTCATTTTGTATTAATAACAACAAGTTACAAGTATATTTTGAAACTACTAACTTAAGTTTTCAAAACGATAACTATACGTAACGTTATTTGACATAAATACTTAAGACTTATAATGTTATACATATATCGTATAAGTAATGTATTTAATCACTTTTAAAGACTTAAATACATAAAACCATATAAGTGTATTCACAAAAGATAGCTATATTTGAATCCTCATTCCATTTTTCACAAAATTTCTATACGTATACCTAGAGTATTTGTACTCGTATCATACCTAGCTTCTAGATGTATTTACTATTGGTATATACCAATAGGAAATACCAATGATCAGCCATGAATGATTAAGGGACATGATAACAACTTGTGGGAACCATCTTTAGTCATTTATCAAGACTTATTTGTAACAAAACAAAGTTATACATATCATGTATCTATATATCACGTTTTTATATGTGTATATATATACATGCTCATTTCCATTTTCTTCACTAGATCACTAACTCTAAAACACACACACTTATGAGCCTTAAACCCCTTAATCATCTCAGCTCACATCTATGAAAATCTAGCTTCAAAAACCATACTAAAACACCATAAGAAAACCATACAAAAACACTTCAAGAAATCCTTCCAAGAACACCAACTTACTTCCAATCTTTCATCCACTTCTATCACCCTTTTGATTCTAGCTTCTTACTCCTCTTTTACAGCAACTTCATCCAAGGAACTTGAGGTAGAATCTATGTTCATAACCTTATTCGATTCATATATATATAGCTATCTTATTTTGTGGTACAAAAGTTTAACAACAAGAACATAGTTTGAATGTTTTCAAACTTGTTTGCAAACTAAATAGATCCTTCTAACTTAACTTTTAAAATACTTCAAGACCTGTAATATAACTTATGTATATGCTAATTTAACAAGGTAAAACTTGATTTTTCAAAGTATAAGTATTTTTAGAAAAATGGTCATTAAATGATTTTGTTGTAACAAAAATGTTTAACTTCATATGTTTCACTAATGTTTCACTTATGCCGTATGATTTTGAATACAAACCAAGGTATTTACAGTTCATAGTCTTAAAGAAGAACTCGATCCAAGAAGATGGAAATTTGAATCAACGAAAACGGACTTGTAACGAAGAAACTATGACCGAAACAAAATTGGCTATCCTAGACATTTTCAACTTCGGGATTCATTGGAAAAATTTACATAAAATCACATACTTCTAAGATAACATGATATTTTATATATATGTACTTATAATTCAATTTTATATGGTTCAGGATCACCCGTAAACAACACGAGAAGATTAATCATAAGATCCCATGATTGTACGCAACACGTCATTTGACAACACCGGTACTTTATGTACGCAACACGTCATTTGACAACACCGGTACCATGGGTCAAGATTAATCTCGACCAATACATATACGATGGGGTTTTATTTATTTCGTTGGGGGTTTTATTTATTTCATTGCGGGTACATTAAACATCTAAAAATGAACCATTAAAATTGAATTACTAACAACGAACTGCTAACTACGGACTAAGGAAATATTCAAAATATTAAAAGTATAACAAGTATATATATATATAACGTTTGTTTTAAAATGAAAACATATTGATATATTATATATGGATAGGTTCGTGATATCAACCGGAAGACCGAGTCAAAATATATATATCATCAAGACAAGAGTGAGTGTATAGTCCCACTTTTAAACTCTAAATATTTCGGGATGAGAATACATGTATTTTATGTTTTACGATATGGACACAAGTAACTGAAAAATATGTTCTACGTTGAGTTGTACCACTGGCATACTTCCCTGTAGCTTGGTAACTAATATTTACAGCGGTATTGTAAACGCGAATCCTGTTGATAGATCTATCGGGCCTGACAACCCCAACCGGACTGGACGACCAGTATTCAACGGTTGCACAGTACTTCGTTTTGTGACTACACTTGGTACGGTGTAGTAAGATTTCATATTAAAGGGAATATGCGACGTGAAAATGTTAAGTATGGTTACCAAGTGCTCAACCACTTAGAATACTTTTATTAAACTGTTTATATACGAAATCTTGTGGTCTATATATATATTGCTGCCGGCATTAAACCTATATCTCACCAACTTTATGTTGACCTTTTAAAACATGTCTATTCTCAGGTGATTTCTAAAGCTTCCGCTGCATCATGTTGGATCTAACCAGGATCTTGCGTACGCATGTTTGTGTCAAAAATAAAACTGCATATCCGAGATGTTGTATTGTAAAATATGCTTGAAACCGTGTTGTTGTCATCATTTGTAAAGTTTGTAAGTCGAAGATTATCGCTAAACGTTAATCTTCTTTTTATTGTCTTAAGCTTGTAACAAAAATAATGGTTATGGTTTGTAATGTATAATATATGCAGTTTACTTTCAAAAATGTCTCATATAGAGGTCAATACCTCGCAATGAAATCATACGTTATCTAACGCGTTCTTATGGTTAAGGACGGGTTATGACAACAAGCAACGCTCAAGTGTGGGAATATTTGATAATGCTAAAAACGAACATATATTTCATAGCATTATCCCTCAAGAAAGACAAGCTTTTAGTTGCAATTGTTCTATTTACAAGTAATATTCGTTTAAATAATAAAAGGTGAAGACAAAAGACAGATTCGACGATTTGAAGACGCAAATGACCAAAAAGGTAAAAAGTACAAAGTACAATCAAAGTGGTTCAAATTATTGATGAGAAACGTCTCAAAATTGCAAGAGTACAAGACGCAAAATGCAAAGTACAAGATATTAAATAGTACAAGATATTAAATAGTACACAAGGACGTTCGAAATCCGGAACCGGGACCTAAGTCAACTTTCAACGCGCGACGCAACGGGCCAAAAATTACAAGTCAACTATGCACATAAATATAATATAATATATAAATAATTCTTAAAATTATATATATATATTATATTTATATTTTAAAAACCGTCGGCAAAGCTAGGATCCAAAGTGTGAGCTGGAATCCACAGCTCCGCACTCGCGGAGCTTAAAAGGCAAGAAAAACTGCACTCGTGGAGTGCACAGTATCCAGATGGGGCCTATAAAAGGTAACGCATTTTGCTGAATTCGATACACCTTTTTCTTCTTCATCTATCAACGTATATATATATATATATATATATATATATATATATATATATATATATATATATATATATATATATATATATATTAATTATAATTATAATTATAATTATAATTTTAATTTTAATTTTAAATTCTAATAATAAGGGTATGTTAGCGAATGTTGTAAGGGTGTAAGTCGAAATTCTGTTCGTGTAACGCTACGCTATTTTTAATCATTGTAAGTTATGTTCAACCTTTTTAAATTAATGTCTAGTAGCTAAGTTATTATTATGCTTATTTAAGCCGAAGTAATCGTGATGTTGGGCTAAAATATTAAGACGGGGTAATTGGGCTTTGTACCATAATTGGGGTTTGGACAAAAGAACAACACTTGTGAAAATTAGACTATGGGCTATTAATGGGCTTTATATTTGTTTAATTAAATGATAGTTTGTTAATTTAATATAAAGATTTACAATTGGACGTACCTATAAATAACCATATACACTCGATCGGACACGATGGGCGGGATATTTATAAGTACTAATAATCATTCATTTAACCGGATACGGGAATGAATTAATAGTTAATGGACTTATTAAAACAGGGGTGAATTATATACAAGGACACTTGGTGTAATTATAGTTTAAGTCCCCTAATAGTTGGAATATTTGACTTCGGATATAAGGATAATTTGACGAGGACACTCGCACTTTATATTTATGACTGATGGACTGTTATGGACAAAAACCAGACGGACATATTGAATAATCCAGGACAAGGTACAATTAACCCATGGTAATAAACTAAAATCAACATGTCAAACATCATGATTACGGAAGTTTAAATAAGCATAATTTATTTTATTTCATATTTAATTGCACTTTTAATTATCGCATTTTATTTACTGTCATTTTATTTAATTGCACTTTTAATTATCACAATTTTATTTTATCGCACTTTTATTTATCGCAATTTCATTATCGTTATTTACTTTACGCTTTAAATTAAGTTATATTTATTTTTAATTTTTTTACATTAGGTTTTAACTGTGACTAAAGTTTTAAAATCAACAAACCGGTCATTAAACGGTAAAAACCCCCTTTTATAATAATAATACTACTTATATATTTATTTACAAATATAGTTCTAAAAAATATAGCGTTAAACTTGGCGAGTTCCCTGTGGACGAACCGGACTTACTAAAAACTACACAACTGTACGATTAGGTACACTGCCTATAAGTGTTGTAGCAAGGTTTAGGTATATTCATTCTATAAATAAATAAATATCTTGTGTAAAATTGTATCGTATTTAATAGTATTTCCTTGTAAAAATATAACTATTTTGTATACACCTCTACGCACATCAAGCATAATAAAAATATTAAACATTATAATAAAAGTATCACAATATTATATGTTTAAACTTAAATAAATAGAAATAATAAATAATAAAAAGATAAAAATCATAGAAATCACCAACAAAACTATATCAATCTGGATAGGGGTTCCAGTTCATGTCGTCGGGCGGGTTCCATGGTTGGTGATAGGTGTACTGGTAGGCCTGGTTATGGTCGTAGAGAGTAAATGGTGGTCTCATCTCGGGCTGGTGTGGAGGATAGTAAGCGGGTCAGGTCGGTACGTAGTGATCCTGAGGTGATAGCCGACTCATGATCTGACGTTGATGATAGTCTCATCTATCATGCTGTCATTGCCTGGAATGCTCGTACTCATTCTGGGCTTGCCACTGCTCTAACCGACTAAATCTATCCTCGTTTGTCATTTCTACCTCATCTATACGCTGGTAGACGTCAGTCATAACCTCCCTAATGACATCCCTAATGTCATCTGCTTCCTCCATTTCCTCATCTGAACCTCTCCCTATTTGTGGATGATGACCAACATATGGTACTACCTGATTGCGTCTGCTCTTCAATACCTTAGCACCCTGATAGACCTTTAATCCTAAGGTATCATCCTATTCCCTACATACTATAAGTGAACCTCCTTGATCCCTATCTACACCCAAATACTCTCCAATGAGATTAACAAAAATACCTCCTCCTATCATTACCCCTTCCTGTATTCCTTCCACTATCTTAGACAAATAAAAACCAACACAGTAGGGGATATTAACAAAGCCTCTTGGGTCTCGAATATACTTAAGGTAGAATAAATCATGTAAGGTCATTTTCTCCTTGTTGTGACCTCTCTGTGTAATCGAGTTAGCCAGAAATCTATGAATTATACGAAGCTCGGCTCTGTTAATATGTAAGTAGGAGTGTGTTCCTGCCCGCCCAAAAACATTATAATCTAACATACGCCTCCAGACGGCGTTAGCATCAAAATTCCTATCTACCCTTTCACCATGATTAATCAAGTTTGTACAATCGGATAATAGTAATTCATCGGGTGTATATATCTGTAAAGCCCTAGCCATGTCCAGCATGGACATCCTATACATCCTACGGCCAAGTATAAATCTAAAAAAACTTCTATCATCTAACCTAACTACATCCGCATTAAGTGAAATAGTACTCATAAGCTCAACGCACCATTCCTTATATACAGGCCCACGAATGGTGAATAAATGTTCCCAATCGGGAAAAGAAGAGCTGCCATACCTTTGGATCAAATGCTGTCTAACTGAGTTAGCTAGTTGGACCCTTTCCTAAGGCTCCCAATCAATTACCCTCGGCACTTCTACATTTTTAGTTACCAATTTGAATTTGTTACTTTGATATGTCGGGTAATCTCTCCAACTTCGATCAAATCTCAAATTGGGATGCAACTGTTCTTCATGAATCGTTGGGTGTTGTACTATCGGATGCATTGGAAATACTACGTAGGCATCAACATATTCTTGTTGCGGATCATAATAAGGTACGTGTTGATCAGGTTGTTGTTGTTATTCCTGTTGTTGCTCCAGTTCATATTGCATTTCTGGTTCAGGTTCTGGAGCAGGTTGTCTAGATGATGATGATGCACCATTAGTATTAGTAAATCTCTGCAAAACACATTAAACACAAATTTTGTGCATCCAAATATGCATTAGTGTTAGCAAAATAACAACTTGAAACAATTACAATAACATGTTTAATCAAAATTAAACTTATACACATTTTCACAATTTTAACAATTCTATATTTTTAAAATAAGCATATATGAAAATGTTTACAAAGTTCATAAGCATTCAACTCAAATAACATGTTAAAATAACCATTACTAGCAATTAAACAAGTTTTAAATGGCATTTACATCAATTTAATCAAGTTCATGAATTTTATACCTAAAAAGTCCACTTTAATTCTCAAAAATCATGTTTAGGATCAAAGTTTGATCATTTAGCTACCTAAACATGTTACACTACTTAATTTAGCAATAATTCATGACAAAAATCGGCCATAACCTGTTTATATCAAAAAGCTCCAAATTGCTCAAGAACACAAACCCTAGATTCCTAAAATTTTTGAAGTTTTTGGCTCCAAATCATGTTAAATAGCATCAATCTAGGTTATACATGCATAATATACTAACAATTTAACTCTAATTACACCAGAAATTAAAAAAATCAAATTAGGTAAAATATAGCTCAAGAACAATAAAAATCAAATTTAAAGAGGTTTAGGGGTGTAATTGTTACCCTTCTTGATAAACTTCTTATTAAATTCATGATTAGAGCGGATTATAGCAAGAAATTTGGTTGATTTTGGTGAAACATTGATGAAAATTGAGAGGATTTGGGGAGTATGTTCGTGTATTTGTGTGTGGAGTGAGGAAACTGTGATGACCCGGGAATTTCCGACTAAATTTTAAACTTAATCTTTATTAATTTCGACATGATAAAAAAAATCTGTTAGGTTGAGTCTCAAAGATTTTGAACTATTTTTTTTATGAATGCAATTACCCTTCGACCGTTCTCGACGATTCACGAACAACTAAATGTAATTAGATATATATATATATGTATATATAAATATGTATATAAATACTACTTGTAAATATATAAAATAATATTAAATCTAATTGTTTAAAAATATATAATATATATTTATGTGATAAAACTTGTTATTTAAAACCGATTATATATAGAGAGAGAGTAATTGGAAAATGAATGATTTCGAGCTTAATTAGTAAACGTCAGTAATACTCGGTTGATGTTTTGTTGGTTTTAATATAGATATTGTACATGTTCATGAAGGATTGAAATTAAAGATGGACTGTAAATTGATTACGAAGATTTTAGATTTGTCAAAAATATTTTTACCTTTTTAAGATTTAATATTAGTACTCCGTACATATAGATTGGAACAGAAAATAAATAATTATCGAACCTTTTTGATCAGGGTTCAAACAGTTAATGAGTGAAATAATTAATTATATTTAATCTAAAAGTTTGGGATTTTTAGGAACACTTTTATACGACAACTGTTTAGCAACGAACACGATATATTAAAACTGTCGGTAGATAAAATACAAATTTAAGACTGCTTTTCATGTAACACGTTTCCTTTCCATAGATATTTTAAAATTGTACTAGTTCACTTTATGTAATATAAATTATTGATTGTTTCTCTGCTTTCCAACTCGATACAATGAATACATATCTACTTTTATATTCTTCATTTACCAAACCACCAAATGCCCAACTACAAGCACCAAATTCCATTATTTTATATCAACTACCATCTCCCGAACCATCAAGTATTGAACCTATTATTATATTCATTTTGGTTTCTGCAGGTTCTCATTCGAATTCTATTTCGAATCACGATCAATACATCTCCACCACCTTGATTCCTTATTTTTTTTTCTATTGATGATGGTTCACCACTAAATCACTTTCATCACTTCCGATTATGTAAACCACACACCATCATCATTGAACCTATTACACAACCGACAACCACCACCTTTGAATCTTCACCACCCTCGCAACCATTTCACTCTCGCTCTCTACCTCTTTCTCTATAAAGATACATATACATGCGTACCACTCACTGCTCTCTTATTGTTTCCTGTTTAAAGTTTAAACCGATTAACAACCACCACACTAAAACACCCCATCACCACTTTCGTACTTATTGATTGTTACTACGTTACTATTCGTAAGCCATATCACCGTTTTCTTATTGTTATAAGATGATAAAGCACCACCTAACACGAAACCCACATGTTAATGAATCAATTATGTATTGTTGCTAGTGTCTTTCTATCATCATGAACAAAACTATTACAACAAAAGCAATCGACATGTTATTGTTTGGTTTTATATAATCACCACCACCTGTTATCTACAAACACCACCTATAATCACCATCTAAACTACTGCTGTGCTGCTACGGTTATTGCTTCTGTTTGCTCAATCAAACGACACCATTAAATCACAATAAAGACTGCAGCAGCACATACCATGTTTCTATTTTCTGTTCATATTCGAGCCCAACAATCAACACCTGCTCTCTTCTGCTTCCTGTCCGAACAGTCACATTAAATAACCTTCGAAAACTGCTGCTACATCGAGGTTTTTCTACTGCTATTCTACCGCTAGTCTGCAGCTACTTAGTTGTGTTTGCAGCAACTGCTATGACCATTATCTCTATGTAATCCGAAGACCCAAAACCACCGGCCATCAAACTGTCACCCTCGATTCTTTTGTTTTTACTTCTATGTAATTTATTTCTTCTTCTTTCGATCACCATCACCATTCTCGCTAACTGCTAAACTACTCCCTATAACCTGATTACTGTTTCTGCTGCCAAAAACCCTAAAACAGTGAAATCCATTTAGGAAGACGATGGACAGTGAAACCAAGCTGTTGTTCCTACTGTTTTCGTTGTTGCTAAAGGTTTCTGTTGAAACCAGGCCATTACCATCTGAGTTCCTGCTTCCCTTTTTCTGTTTCTATTAGAATTTAAAATGCGAAAGTTGATGATGATGATGAACAGTGAGACGTGGTGATGTTACAGTAATAGCGAAACAAGGAAAAAGCGGTTGATGATGATTAAGATCGATGGGTGATGAACGAGGTCATCAAGGATAAGATGATACATAAAATCATGAGGGTTATGTTTTTCTTCTTCTTCGTTCCTGTGATACTAATATTTTGTGTTTCTGTCTACTAATCCAGTTAATATGATGATTAAGGCTTAACCGAATTGTTACAGGATATTCTTGATTGGGCTACCTTGTTTATGTTTTCGAATTGGGCCGTATACTCCTTGTTTTGTTGGGTCGAGATTCATGTTAAGTTTTCTAGTTGGGTCGAATGATATAGGACGATGGGCACAACAATTATACATGATATATGAGATAATACATATTGTATATTATTAGTGCCTAATATAAATCAGAAAATTAAAGACAGACGGATGGTATAGGGTGCTGTTGAGTTAGAGTGAGGTCGCGGGTTTAAGTCCGGGCAGGAGCGTATTCTTTTTAGAAGGCCTATTTCTTGAGGTAGTGAATTAATAATAATAATAATAATAATAATAATAATATTATTATTATTATTATTATTATTATTATTATTATTATTATCGTTATCATAACCCTAGTTGCAATTAAAATTTCTATTATTATTATTGTTATTACTAATATTATTTTCACTATAAGTATTCGTTGTTAAGTAAAATGATTATTAATATTATCATTATTAATATCAAAAACTACTCTTAAAACAGATAAATATTTTGTACATAAAATATATTTATTACGTATACTATAATTATATTAAAATTTCACATAACTATATATATCAAACTTACTAATATTATTTATATAAATACTTACAAATAACAAACTATTGATTTTTAAATATAACATTAAACAAGTATGGATATATTAATATAACTATATAAATAATAACCATTTTAAATATAAACACAAATTAAATATATAATATATAAATTAAGATGTAATAAATTGTTCGATTTCGATTATACGTTTTAATATATATACAAATAATATAGGTTCGTGAATTCGAGGCCAACCCTGCATTGTTCATTTTAGTCATATGTATTTTTACTACAAAATACAGTATGGTGAGTTCATTTGATTCCCTTTTACTCTTTACATTTTTGGGACTGAGAATACATGCGCTATTTTTATAACTGCTTTATTAAATGCTTTTGTAATATATTTTGAACTGCGAATACATGAAATGCTTTTATAAATGTTTGACGAGATAGACATAAGCAAAACATTCCTCGAATGAATTATTATGCAGACAGAAGTTCTGCGGATTATTATTGAATTATGTGGACATGATAATTACCACCGTTGAATTATGTGGACATGATAATTGCCACCGTTAAATTATCTGGACATGATAATTGCCACCGTTGAATTATGTGGACATGATAATTGCCACTAGTTAATATGAATGTTATGTATCGAGAGAATGATTTTTATACACAGGTTATGTGTAACACCGGCCATTTTTTTTTTTAAAACACACAGCGGAAGACTTTATTTACAAACACTATATATGTCACGTCATTACATTAATCCGTGTAATTACGTTTAAGTTTACACAACGGTGTTACGTTATTACAAAACATTATTTATACAAAAGTCCACATCAGAGTTGGGTTGTCAAACATGTCTTCTGCAACACCACCCATCCCGACTAGCAGTACCTAAACCTGCAAGGGGAGAATATGTGGGGGATTAGTGCACCGCTAAGTGAATGGAATCTATCTAACATATATAGCTTAAGCCACACACAAGCTATATACGAACAACAATACATGCTAACCACCAACTAGCATACAATAAGACAATACGAGGATCGGCGGCTTGTACGAGCACATGAATCCCAGCTGATCGGGCCTGAGTCTACCGATAGTCCCTGCTACTCAATTCACAGTATAGTTATCCAGATGCAGGGGGTGCATCATTCACACTATACTTCACAATCAGTAGCCTATGGACCCAACCTCCCCTAGGCACGGTTGACCTCATACAGACTCTAACCTCTCCTAGGCACGGTCTCGAGTCCCTAGTCTCCCTAGGCCCGACTGGTGTCATTCACACAGTGTACACATAATTCACATACAACATCAGGCAAATGATATTATTCTAACATAGCAATTCCTACACTATGCATGGTAAAAGAGTCAACCACAGTAGCATGATATGCTACTTAAACTCTATCCGTAGATAGACCCACTCACCAATTACCAGCAACTGCTCAGTTATTATTTTTGAACTTCCTCCTTGTCCTTATCTCCCGAGAACAGCAAAAACCAAGTTAGAATAGTGTTCCCATCAAGATTAGACACACTGACAGCGAATTATAGAAAATTAGTAAAAATTTCACTGTCTAAGACCATCGGTCGATGGTCCCATCCATCGGCCGATCGTCAACACACCATCGGTCGATGGTTTCCCCCAATCGGTCGATCGTCAAAATTACATCCGCTGGTCAGAAATCATACACCATCGGTCGATGGTCTCGTCCATCGGTCGATCGTCCTCACCATCGGTCGATGGTCAACGACCATCGGCCGAAGGTAGTTCATCAGCTGCAATAGCAGCAAAGTGACGGGTTTCAACCCAAAATCACCAAATCTCGACTTTCGACATGTTTTTGACCTCAAAACTGAACACAACTCGTACACTTGACATTTAAAAACATAAACCCACAACTTTTATGCACAAACAACAACAAATTGAACCAATTTGACACAAAATCCCATTTTAACAAAAACTAACTTAAAACCCCATTTAATCACAGATTTGATCATGAAATCTTACAAACTTTACCTTGTTAGAATCTCAATGACACAAGGAACGATTTGACACCAAAATCAAGCTTTAATTCGAGATCAAATGATTTAGGGTTGTTTAAGATGATGAAGATGAGGTTAGGTGAGAGTGAGAGTGGGAGGAAGGTTCAGGAACAAAATGAGGGGAATTAGCTGCCTTTACACTTATTTTGGGGTTAAAAACCCATACCCCACAACACACGGGTATTTACCAGTTATCTGATATCTTTCGCACAAGATTTGGTAACCCAAACGAGGTCTAATTAAAATAAACAAACCTGTTCTGGGACCCTTGTCACAAACTGGTTACAACACAATTAAAATAAAACACTAATAAAATAATTGAAATAAAAGCACTTAAGACTAAGCACAAACCCTAAGGGTAAAATAGGCAACTTACAACTAGCCCGGGTTTCAGTCTGTTACATTATGTGTATTAGTTTTTGTGCACGAGATATGTGTACGGATACTAAGATTTATGAAAAATGATTTCGTACACGAGAAAGATGTACTGTATTTAAAAGATATAGCATGTACATTACATGTGGGTATAGGATTCGGGCCCATTTGTACCATGCAGGATTTAAATATTGTGGTCTATCAAAATGATGAATTTTATGTTTTTATGATAAACCTATGAACTCACCAACCTTTTGGTTGACACTTTAAAGCATGTTTATTCTCAGGTATGAAAGAAACCTTCTGCTGTGCATTTGCTCATTTTAAAGACATTACTTGGAGTCGATCACCGCAATGGAACCAGATGTTGGTGACTTCATCCAGATGGATTAGGACGGGGTATGACATGTGATATCAGAGCGGTGGTCTTAGCGAACCAGGTCTTGTATTAGTGTGTCTAACTAATAGTCATTAGGATACATTAGTGAGTCTGGACTTCGACCGTGTCTGCATGTCAAAAGTTTTGCTTATCATTTCGTGTCAAAAATTACCTGCTTATCATTCTTAGGGCATCACTTGCTCATAATTCTTAATCTAGACATATCTTACTACCTGGATTGCATGAAAAGTGTATAGAAAAAAATTCATATCTTAACGTATCTGGTACTTCATATCTTAGCGTATCTGTTACTGTAACTTTGCTTGACATATTCTGTAGATTCCTCCGTAACTTATGAGATTTTAGTATTATATATGCATATGTAAATTATGTATTGCAGGGTACTAATCTACATCCTATAATCTATTTCTTATCGAAAATCCTTCATCTGATCGTACGATATGAATCCCTCAACCAGTTCGAGTCCCTCAGATTTCGATAACTATCTCGATAGTTATTCCGACAGCTATTCCGACATGGATGTTCACCTAAGCTCCAAAAGCAATGTTCTAGAATGAATCAACCAATTCATTTGATGGGTTCGTAGCCTACTAAATCAACGGAGATGAAAAGAAGGCAATCCTTTCCATCAACCAAATTCACGTTTTGACGAAGAACCTGAAACACTTATCGGCGAACTAGCCCGAAACACCATTTTCACCTTCATTTCCCGAATATCTCGCATGATTACATACTATCTCGGATTTTAAACCTTATTCATTCACTCGTTCTTATCGACAATCATCCCGGAGCAATCAAAGAAGTCAACGAACTTCGCGCTCGAGTAATTAATTTGGAAAACGTAGTGCAAAACGTACCAGCTTCAGCAACATCACCGGCATCAACAGTACCACCAACAACATAAATTTCAACATCACTTGCCCCAATATCTCATTCTGTACCTCGAATATAATCATCGTACTACGTATCGTTCTATCTATTTTATCTTCGTTCGACATGGCGATTATGTAATCTCTAATGTTTTAGAAATTATATATTCTTATTCTAATGGTAAATCAAATGAGATTAATATTATATTAACTCATTTAATCCATAATTACATCTGAAGAAAATATATATGTATATGTTTTCATAAAGATGTAATTAAAAAAAATAAAAAATTCTTTTGTACAAACTGTTAATGGTGAAAATATTTTAACGGGTAGGTAATACCCGAGGAATATTTAGATTTCACATTAATAAGTTACACTGTACATTCTTCGAATTTGATTTAACGATCATTTACTATTCTATTTACAACCACCGATATACGTATCCTTTCACCAAAGAATAACTATTTTCATTCAAATTCAATTTGATATTTGAATTTTGATCTATCAGAATCCAACAAGTGGCATAATGAAGAAATAATGGACACAATAAAAAAATTGATTAGAAACAGACTAATTAACAATATGAAATCTTGTTAAGAAACCACGCTAACAAAATCCAAGCTAATTGTTCCTAGCTAACTGTTAATTCCGTATTACATTTTATTTTATCGCAGTTTATTTATCGCAATTTATATTCTCGCAATTTTATTTATCGTCATTTAATTTCTGTTATTTACTTTACGCATTTAATTTATCGTCATTTAATTTCTGTTATTTATTTTACGCACTTTAAATAGCGGGACACGTATACAAGGTTTTGACATATCATATCGATGCATATATATATATATATATATATATATATATATATATATATATATATATATATATATATATATATATATATATATATATATATATATATATATATATATATATATATATATATATATATTATTTGGAATAACCATAGACACTCTATATGCAGTAATGCGGGAGTTAGCTATACAGGGTTGAGGTTGATTCTACAATAATATATATACTTTGAGTTGTGATCGAGTCTGAGACGTATACGGGTCATGATACGTATTAATTAATTCGAATATTATAAATTAAACTATATATGAATTATTGGACTGTTAACTGTGGACTATCAACTGTGGACTAATAACATTGGACAATTAAAATGAATTAAAATATTGATTATAACATATTAAACTAAACAATTCTTCAAGTTGCCACTTGATTTCATCTTAAACCTCATTTGTATCTTGACGATTACAATCTACATTCAAACCTTTCATGATTCTGAAAACAACTCAACCGAAATGATAAACCGACCGCACTTTACCTACGGAAGAAAAGATTGATGCATATAGTTATGCACCTGAGAAACTCTCGACAATTGAGTGAACGTTTAAAACGTAACTATGCTAATTCCTTAGTGTTATTATTACCCAAAATAACTTGGTAATTCCTTTCAAAGTAGCAAATTTGGTCACAGCTCCAGCAAGTCAACTTCGACTTTTCGTTCGAAACAACCTTATTATAATCTTGATATATATGCGTGCTCTTTTATTGTTACCGGGGAATCTTTTATATTCCATCATATTACCAGCAGACGTACCAGCAACCTCGTTGCTACTTGGCTTAAATCTCTCCGACAAATCACTATATTTATCTATTGAAGTCTAATCATGTACTCATCCGCATCTTGTAACAAGAACTGCCATACCAATTACCGAGAATCAGCAATCAGTACTTTGAAAACTTACAGCATATCTACATCAATAGTTATATGTATAATCTCTTAGAATTAGGATATTTCATTCCGAAATTCTGAAAAAAAACACTCAGTCTACAAATCAATACTCAGAATGTTGAAAAAGCTGAATGAAGCAGCAGAAACTGTAGACAACCATAAAAAACCTTAATCATTGGAAGTTTGATGATAAAAGATAGTATGTTGGCAAAGCTCGGAAGAGTTGGAATTGAAAAACGGATTGAGCAAACTATAAAGGAGACTGTGGACAAATCACAAGGACTAAACTTGTACTTAATGAATTCAGATGATTCTGTATCTGATGAACTCTTCAGCGGATATCTTGCTCCTTATTTATTCTAAATCCTTGCGAAAGGATCTTCTTCATCAACTTTCTATCTTAGAAGTTCTAAAATATCGTCATAAATATCTTCGATATTTCTGAAGATATTTTCATAACTATTCTTATCTGAAATCATTAATCTCTTAGTGCTATCAGTGTTACATCATATAGAAACTGTTAGTTTCTATATTCTGTAAACTTTCGAGCTTAAAATATGAATGTTATTGAAGTAATGTTGGGAACTGATGCATGAGTTAGTATAATATAATGACACTTGATCAACGTGATTATATTATAGTAAGTCATGCTGAGTTTCTAATGGGACGTGATGATTCACAGATCATAACGTCATCATGTGCCAGGTTACATGACTCTTTCATTCTGTTTAACTTCTAAACATATCAAGAAAATATATTCTTGATAGTTCTATTCTCAATGATTCTGATATATTGACAAATCAAATCGTGCTATTACGTTCTTTCTTGTTTAGAACATTAAGTTCATTCGAAACTCCATACTTACGAATTCTGGACCATTACTCGCTTTACTAGAGGTCGAGAGGAGAATAAAAAAGGCAAAGAGCTCCAAAATATAAGAGAAAATATAAAGCCCAATAACAACACGGAAATTACAAACCGTGGATACTAATACGAATAGCAATATAAAGACACGGTATGATTAAGAATAGTATCACCCCAAGGTAATAGTAGAAGTAAACAGATTCTTCTGGTGGAAGATTGAAAAGAAGGATGACAGAAATGATAATTGGGAAAATATCAGGGTTTAGAATTGGATTAACCATTTTCATAATCTTCTAAATTTGGGGATTGTGTAGAAATGGTGAAAATAAGGGAAAGGAAGAGCTTAATTTATAATGGAAATATCAGACAGAGTAATCGAGACAGATCACCGTATTTAATTATAGGGATCTTAATTTCCTTATTCACTGAAGAATCAAATCTTATAGATTTCGAAGATTTTCTTTAAATTCTTTGATTTCCGGAAATCAACCATGACTACGTCACTGGTTAAGGCGAATCTGCATTTACTCATTTCACTCTTTTGTGATAGCTTCACTCGTACACTTCGAGTAATCGAATCGTTTTATCCTAATTATTCAATGGTGATAAAACTTTAATTATCGGCTCATATTCGTCAGGAAAACATTCTTATTGTTAGCTATGACGACCTCACTCAAATTTCAGGACGAAATTTCTTTAACGGGTAGGTACTGTGATGACCCGGGAATTTCCGACCAAATTTTAAACTTAATCTTTATTAATTTCGACATGATAAGATAAATCTGTTAGGTTAAGTCTCAAGGATTTTGAACTATTTTTTTTATGAATGCAATTACCCTTCGACTGTTCTCGACGATTCACGAACAACTAAATGTAATTAGATATATATATATATATGTTTATATAAATATGTATATAAATACTACTTGTAAATATATAAAATAATATTAAATCTAATGGTTTAAAAATATATAATATATATTTATGTGATAAAACTTGTTATTTAAAACCGATTATATATAGAGAGAGAGTAATTGGAAAATGAATGATTTCGAGCTTAATTAGTAAACGTCAGTAACACTCGGTTGATGTTTTGTTGGTTTTAATATAGATATTGTACATGTTCATGAAGGATTGAAATAAAAGATGGACTGTAAATTGATTACGAAGATGTTAGATTTGTCAAAAATATTTTTACCTTTTTAAGATTTAATATTAGTACTCCGTACATATAGATTGGAACAGAAAATAAATAATTATCAAACCTTTTTGATCAGGGTTCAAACAGTTAATGAGTGAAATAATTAATTATATTTAATCTAAAAGTTTGGGATTTTTAGGAACACTTTTATACGACAACTGTTTAGCAACGGACACGATATATTAAAACCGTCGGTAGATAAAATACAAATTTAAGACTGCTTTTCATGTAACTCGTTTCCTTTCCATAGATATTTTAAAATTGTACTAGTTCACTTTATGTAATATAAATTATTGATTGTTTCTCTGCTTTCCAACTCGATACAATGAATACATATCTACTTTTATATTCTTCATTTACCAAACCACCAAATGCCCAACTACAAGCACCAAATTCCATTATTTTATATCAACTACCATCACCCGAACCATCAAGTATTGAACCTATTATTATATTCATTTTGGTTTCTGCAGGTTCTCAATCGAATTCTATTTCGAATCACGATCAATACATCTCCACCACCTTGATTCCTTATTTTTTTTTTCTATTGATGATGGTTCACCACTTAATCACTTTCATCACTTCCGGTTATGTAAACCACACACCATCATCATTGAACCTATTACACAACCGACAACCACCACCTTTGAATCTTCACCACCCTCGTAACCATTTCACTCTCGCTCTCTACCTCTTTCTCTATAAAGATACATATACATGCGTACCACTCACTGCTCTCTTATTGTTTCCTGTTTAAAGTTTAAATCGATTAACAACCACCACACTAAAACACCCCATCACCACTTTCGTAGTTATTGATTGTTACTACGTTACTATTCGTAAGCCATATCACCGTTTTATTGTTATTATAAGATGATAAAGCACCACCTAACATGAAATCCACATGTTAATGAATCAATTATGTATTGTTGCTAGTGTCTTTCTATCATCATGAACAAAACTATTACAACAAAACCAATCGACATGTTATTGTTCAGTTTTATATAATCACCACCACCTGTTATCTACAAACACCACCTATAATCACCATCTAAACTACTGCTGTGCTGCTATGGTTATTGCTTCTGTTTGCTCAATCAAACGACACCATTAAATCACCATAAAGACTGCAGCAGCATATACCATGTTTCTGTTTTCTGTTCATATTCGAGCCCAACAATCAACACCTGCTCTCTTCTGCTTCCTGTCCGAACAGTCACATTAAACAACCTTCGAAAACTGCTGCTACATCGAGGTTTTTCTACTGCTATTCTACCGCTAGTCTGCAGCTACTTAGTTGTGTTTGCAGCAACTGCTATGACCATTATCTCTATGTAATCCGAAGACCCAAAACCACCGGCCATCAAACTGTCACCCTCGATTCTTTTGTTTTTACTTCTATGTAATTTATTTCTTCTCCTTTCGATCACCATCACCATTCTCGCTAACTGCTAAACTACTCCCTATAACCTGATTACTGTTTCTGCTGCCAAAAACCCTAAAACAGTGAAACCCATTTGGGAAGACGATGAACAGTGAAACCAAACTGTTGTACCTACTGTTTTCGTTGTTGCTAAAGGTTTCTGTTGAAACCAGGCCATTACCATCTGAGTTCCTGCTTCCCTTTTTCTGTTTCTATTAGAATTTAAAATGCGAAAGTTAATGATGACGATGAACAGTGAGACGTGGTGATGTTACAGTAATAGCGAAACAAGGAAGAAGAGGTTGATGATGATTAAGATCGATGGGTGATGAACGAGGTCATTAAGGATAAGATGATACATAAAATCGTGAGGGTTATGTTTTTCTTCTTCTTTGTTCCTGTGATACTAAGATTTTGTGTTTCTGTCTACTAATCCAGTTAATATGATGTTGAAGGCTTAACCGAATTATTACAGGATATTCTTGATTGGGCTACCTTGTTTATGTTTTCGAATTGGGCCATATACTCCTTGTGTTGTTGGGTCGAGATCCATGTTAAGTTTTCTAGTTGGGTCGAATGATATAGGACGATGGGCACAACAATTATACATGATATATGAGATAATACGTATTGTATATTATTAGTGTCTAATATAAATCAGAAAATTAAAGACAGACGGTTGGTTTAGGGTGCTGTTGAGTTAGAGTGAGGTCGCGGGTTCGAGTCCGGGCAGGAGCGTATTCTTTTTAGAAGGCCTATTTCTTGAGGTAGTGAATTATTAATAATAATATTATTATTATTATTATTATTATTATTATTATTATTATTATTATTATTATTATTATTATTATTATTATTATTATTATTATTATTAATATTATCGTTATCATAACCCTAGTTGCAATTAAAATTTCTATTATTATTATTGTTATTACTAATATTATTATCACTATATGTATTCGTTGTTAAGTAAAATGATTATTAATATTATCATTATTAATATCAAAAACTACTCTTAAAACAGATAAATATTTTGTACATAAAATATATTTATTACGTATACTATAATTATATTAAAATTTCACATAACTATATATATCAAACTTACTAATATTATTTATATAAATACTTACAAATAACAAACTATTGATTTTTAAATATAACATTAAACAAGTATGGATATATTAATATAACTATATAAATAATAACCATTTTAAATATAAACACAAATTAAATATATAATATATAAATTAAGATGTAATAAATTGTTCGATTTCTATTATACGTTTTAATATATATACAAATAATATAGGTTCGTGAATCCGAGGCCAACCTTGCATTGTTCAATTTAGTCATATGTATTTTTACTACAAAATACAGTATGGTGAGTTCATTTGATTCCCTTTTACTCTTACATTTTTGGGACTGAGAATACATGCACTGTTTTTATAACTGCTTTATTAAATGCTTTTGAAATATATTTTGAACTGCGAATACATGAAATGCTTTTATAAATGTTTGACGAGATAGACACAAGCAAAACATTCCTCGAATGAATTATTATGCAGACAGAAGTTCTGCGGATTATTATTGAATTATGTGGACATGATAATTGCCACCGTTGAATTATTTGGACATGATAATTGCCACTGTTGAATTATGTGGACATGATAATTGCCACCGTTGAATTATGTGGACATGATAATTGCCACTAATTAATATGAATGTTATGTATCGAGAGAATGATTTTTATAAACAGGTTATGTGTATTAGTTTTTGTGCACGAGATATGTGTACGGATACTAAGATTTATGAAAAATGATTTTGTACACGAGAAAGATGTACTGTATTTAAAAGATATAGCATGTACATTACAGGTGGGTATAGGATTCGGGCCCATTTGTACCATGCAGGATTTAAATATTGTGGTCTATCAATATGATGAATTTTATGTTTTTATGATAAACCTATGAACTCACCAACCTTTTGGTTGACACTTTAAAGCATGTTTATTCTCAGGTATGAAAGAAACCTTCAGCTGTGCATTTGCTCATTTTAAAGACATTACTTGGAGTCGATCACCGCAATGGAACCAGATGTTGGTGACTTCGTCCAGATAGATTAGGACGGGGTATGACAGAAATAGCAGAACTCGACTGACCTTTTGATACCTGACCAGAATTCGGTTCTCATGCGACCGCATGAGTTTTTCAAAGAAACCCCATGCGATCGCATGGAGTCTGGCATTTTTTTTTATATATAAAAACCTTATACTTTTTAAAACAAATAATTAATAAATTTTTAAAAATTTGTTTCTTTTTAGGAGTGGGGACGTTTCGGATCGTTGTCCTAGTCCGTCTCTCAACAAAGTTTTAAAATTTTGTTATTTCAAAGCGTTGTTTTAAAAGCAAAGATTTTTGGGTTTTTTAATATTTTTGGCATACTTTAATTCAATAATACTAAAATAATGATAATAAAAGTTCTCGTCCCTCCCTTGGGTAGAGCAATTTCGGTTCAACGACCTAGTTTTCAACTCACGACGAATTTTAAAAATCAAATTTTTAACTTAGTGAAATAAAGTAAATTTTTGTTTTTAAATTCACACCAAACTTAAATTTAAAATGCATAAATTTAAAAAATTCATATTATAAAAATTCTCACCAAACTCATATTATATTTATGTTTTTATATATACAAACTTATTTTAAAAATATTAATTTTTCAAATATTTACAAACTTAAATATATTGATTTTAAAAAGTTTACAATAATAATTTAATATTAATATATTAATTTTAAAAACAAAGTAAAAAAAATTAAATTAAAAATCTTTTTGATCTTTTATCCCACTTTAATCAATCAAATATTATCAAAAATATACGCCCCTCTTTTCGGTAAAGTAATTTCGGTTCAACGACCTAGTTTTACTCCTGACGAATTTCTGAAATATTTTAGGTTGATTGATTAAAGATATTTATACCTTAAGAATAAACGGTAAATTTCACAGTGATATAATAAATTTTTGTATGATATCAATAATTTCGGTTACGCATACCTAATTTTATTGAATACCAATTTAATACTTTATAACGAATGATTCAGCGTTTATTATCAAAAGGTTAAAAGCAATAAAATAAAATTAAAAACTGTACAAACTTACCTGTGAGAAAGAATTCTCAGAGACCCGCTTTAGCTGACTCATAGGAGAGTCGTGTGATTTGGTTCACCATAGCTACATAAGCATAACCTCGAATCTTCAATATCTTTTCTTCTAAACATATGAACGGTCCTTCTCTGCATAGAGTAACAAATTCGGTATTTGAATATGTTTGATTATTTGAACATTTACCTTCGTGTGACCATTTTCCGCATTTATAACATCTTTCAAGGTGTCGTGCGCTTCTTTTCGTTGTGGATTTTGATTTAACTTTTCCAAAATGTATCTTATGATGATCTTTTCTGAGTTATTTTCTTACTCCGTCCATTTTTTCTCTTATGAATGATACCAGTTCACTCGGAAGTGTGTCATTATTACGTTTAGTAATCATAGCATGTAGCATTAGACTATGGTTCAGATCAAAGGAAATCTTCATTTCGTAAAACCTAAAAAAAATAAAAATTCAGAATGGGGGGAGAAGACTAGTTCTTTAGGGTCTGCTAGGGAAAGACCATTCGGATTCCATTCTCGAGAACTACATGAAAACAGAATATCTAACTCTAACAGAAATATATATTACCCTAAAAAGATTCGAAACTTCCCACACTTAGTTAGTTGTGGTGTCGAAATTGTGATTAACTTCATCTTCAACTTCCATTGGATTATCTATGTAATGTTTAACTCTGTGACCATTAACCTTAAATTCAATCCCATTTGAATTTATTAATTTTACTGTTCCGTACGGGAAAACTCTTTTGACTATGAATGGTCCAGACTATCTTGATTTCAATTTTCCAGGAAATAGCTTGAATCGTGAATTGAAAAGAAGAACTCTGTCTCCTTCTTTAAATTCTTTTGAACTTCTGATTCTTTTATCATGCCATTTCTTCGTTCTTTCCTTATAGATTAACGAATTTTCATATGCTTTATGTCTTAATTCTTCTAATTCGTTTAGTTGGCTTAACCGTAGATGTCCAGCTTCATGTAAATCAAGATTACATGTCTTCAAAGCCCAAAAAGCTTTATGTTCAATTTCTACTGGAAGGTGACATGCTTTTCCATAAACGAGTCTAAAAGGTGTGATTCCACTTGGAGTTTTGTAGGCTGTTCTAAAAGCCCAGAGTGCATCCTCCAATTTCATGGACCATTCCTTCGGATTTGATCCTACAGTTTTCTCTAGAATACGTTTTAAAGCTCGGTTGGTATTTTCAACTTGTCCACTTGTTTGTGGATGATAAGCGGTTGAGATTTTATGAGTTACTCCATATATTTTGAGAACTTTCTCAAGTTGATTATTACAAAAATGAGTACCCCGATCACTTATTAAAGCTTTCGGTGTTCCAAACCTTTCAAAAAGATGTTTTAAGAAGTTAACTACAACTCGTGCATCGTTAGTTGGGAGAGCTTGTGCTTCCGCCCATTTAGATACATAATCAATGGCAACGAGAATGCAGAGATTATTATGAGATTTTGGAAATGGACCCATAAAGTCAATACCCCAAATGTCAAATACTTCACATACTTGAAAGACATTTTGTGGCATTTCATCACGTTGACTTATTTTTCCGGCCCTTTGACATGCATCACAGGATTTGCAAAGAAGGTGTACATCTTTGAAAATTGTAGGCAAATAGAATCCTGCATCGTAAACTTTTCTTGCTGTGAGTTGAGGCCCATAATGCCCTGCTGTTGGCCCTGTATGACAATGGTTTAATATTTGACTAGCTTCATCTCCGAATACACATCGGCGTATTATTCCATCGGGACAACTTTTAAACAAATGTGGATCTTCCCAGAAATAATGTTTTATATCACTAAAGAATTTCTTTCATTTTTGGTACGACAATCCTTTTTCAAGGAATCTACATACTAAGTAGTTTGCATAGTCTGCAAACCATGGAATTTCACTATAATCTATCTTCAATAGATATTCATCAGGAAAGTTATCTTGTATGGCCGATTCATTTAGAACTTCTAATTCAGGATTTTCAAGACGAGAAAGATGATCAGCGGCGAGATTTTCTGCTCCTTTTTTGTCTCGGATCTCAATATCGAACTCTTGTAAGAGTAAGATTTAACGGATTAATCTTGGTTTGGCATCTTGTTTTGAAAATAGGTATCTAAGAGCAGAATGATCGGTATAGACCACCGTTTTAGCTAGAACGAGATATGAACGAAATTTGTCAAAAGCAAAGATAATAGCAAGGAATTCTTTTTCAGTAGTTGTATAATTCGTTTGTGCTCCTTGTAATGTCTTACTAGCGTAATAAATAGGTTGAAATCGTTTTTCAATCCTTTGTCCTAAAACAGCTCCCATTGCAAAATCACTTGCATCGCACATTAGTTCAAATGGTAGATTCCAATTGGGAATTATCATGATCGGCGCATTAGTAAGTTTTTATTTAAGAATATTAAAAGATTTGATGCATTCATCCGAAAAGATGAATGGAGCATCCTTTTCTAGGAGTTTATTCATAGGAGTGGCAATTTTAGAAAAATCTTTTATGAAACGTCGGTAAAAACCGGCATGCCCTAGAAAACTCCTAACTCCTCTAACATTTGTGAGATGTGGAAGTTTAGCAATTACATCTACTTTAGCTCTATCCACTTCAATTCCTTCTTTTGAAATTTTATGACCGAGAACGATGCCTTCTTTAACCATTAAATGGCATTTCTCCCAATTAAGTACTAGATTTGATTATTCGCATCTAATAAGCATTCGTTCAAGATTAACTAGACATGATTCAAATGTATCACTGAAAACTGAAAAGTCATCCATGAAAACTTCCATGCATTCTTCTATCATGTCGTGAAAAATCGCCATCATGCACCTTTGAAAGGTTGCAGGGGCGTTGCAAAGTCCAAATGGCATGTGTTTTAAGCAAAAGTACCATAAGGGCACGTGAACTGAAATGTCCCGTTCTTATTGATTAAAAACGTTCCATATTAATTGATTTCGTTGCGAGGTTTTGACCTCTATATGAGACGTTTTTCAAAGACTGCATTCATTTTTAAAACAAACCATAACCTTTATTTCATAAATAAAGGTTTAAAAAGCTTTACGTAGATTATCAAATAATGATAATCTAAAATATCCTGTTTACACACGACCATTACATAATGGTTTACAATACAAATATGTTACATCGAAATCAGTTTCTTGAATGCAGTTTTTACACAATATCATACAAACATGGACTCCAAATCTTGTCCTTATTTTAGTATGCAACAGCGGAAGCTCTTAATATTCACCTGAGAATAAACATGCTTTAAACGTCAACAAAAATGTTGGTGAGTTATAGGTTTAACCTATATATATCAAATCGTAACAATAGACCACAAGATTTCATATTTCAATACACATCCCATACATAGAGATAAAAATCATTCATATGGTGAACACCTGGTAACCGACATTAACAAGATGCATATATAAGAATATCCTCATCATTCCGGGACACCCTTCGGATATGATATAAATTTCGAAGTACTAAAGCATCCGGTACTTTGGATGGGGCTTGTTGGGCCCAATAGATCTATCTTTAGGATTCGCGTCAATTAGGGTGTCTGTTCCCTAATTCTTAGATTACCAGACTTAATAAAAGGGGCATATTCGATTTCGATAATTCAACCATAGAATGTAGTTTCACGTACTTGTGTCTATTTTGTAAATCATTTATAAAACCTGCATGTATTCTCATCCCAAAAATATTAGATTTTAAAAGTGGGACTATAACTCACTTTCACAGATTTTTACTTCGTCGAGAAGTAAGACTTGGCCACTGTTGATTCACGAACCTATAACAATATATACATATATATTAAAGTATGTTCAAAATATATTTACAACACTTTTAATATATTTTGATGTTTTGAGTTTATTAAGTCAGTTGTCCTCGTTAGTAACCTACAACTAGTTGTCCACAGTTAGATGTACAGAAATAAATCGATAAATATTATCTTGAATCAACCCACGACCCAGCGTATACGTATCTCAGTATTGATCACAACTCAAACTATATATATTTTGGAATCAACCTCAACCCTGTATAGCTAACTCCAACATTCACATATAGAGTGTCTATGGTTGTTCCGAAATATATATAGATGTGTCGACATGATAGGTCGAAACATTGTATACGTGTCTATGGTATCTCAAGATTACATAATATAAAATACAAGTTGATTAAGTTATGGTTGGAATAGATTTGTTACCAATTTTCACGTAGCTAAAATGAGAAAAATTATCCAATCTTGTTTTACCCATAACTTCTTCATTTTAAATCCGTTTTGAGTGAATCAAATTGCTATGGTTTCATATTGAACTATATTTTATGAATCTAAACAGAAAAGTATAGGTTTATAGTCGGAAAAATAAGTTACAAGTCATTTTTGTAAAGGTAGTCATTTCAGTCGAAAGAACGACGTCTAGATGACCATTTTAGAAAACATACTTCCACTTTGAGTTTAACCATAATTTTTGGATATAGTTTCATGTTCATAATAAAAATCATTTTCTCAGAATAACAACTTTTAAATCAAAGTTTATCATAGTTTTTAATTAACTAACCCAAAACAGCCCGCGGTGTTACTACGACGGCGTAAATCCGGTTTTACGGTGTTTTTCGTGTTTCCAGGTTTTAAATCATTAAGTTAGCATATCATATAGATATAGAACATGTGTTTAGTTAATTTTAAAAGTCAAGTTAGAAGGATTAACTTTTGTTTGCGAACAAGTTTAGAATTAACTAAACTATGTTCTAGTGATTACGAGTTTAAACCTTCGAATAAGATAGTTTTATATATATGAATCGAATGATGTTATGAACATCATTACTACCTCAAGTTTAGTAGGTAAACCTACTGGAAGTGACAAGAAATGATCTAGCTTCAAAGGATCTTGGATGGCTTGAAAGTTCTTGAAGTAGGATCATGACACAAAAACAAGTTCAAGTAAGATTTTTACTCGAATTAAGATAGTTTATAGTTATAGAAATTGAATCAAAGTTTGAATATGAATATTACCTTGAATAAGAAAGATAACCTACTATATATAACAAAGGTTTCTTGATCTTAGATGATTACTTGGAATGGATTAGAAAGCTTGGAAGTAAATTAGTAAACTTGAAGGGATTTTTGAAGTGTTCTTCCTATGATGATTATAGCTTGATTCTTGAAGTGATTTTTGATGAAGATGATGATTAACTACTGAAAAAATACGTTTATAATAGTGTGTGTGTGTGTGTGTTGAGAGAGAATTAGAAAGAGAATTGGAAGTGAAATGGAGTGAATGATGAGTGGTAATTGGTGAGTGGTGAGTGGGGTTAAAAGGAGTTCTAGTTAGTTGACTAGCTCATGGTAGAAGTTAAAATTGATTAGTCATACATGACATAATCAAGAGTGGAATCCCATGCTAGTTCCTATTGGTATATACCTATAGTAAGTACGTTTTGAAGCTGTGTATAATACGGGTAAGAATACGACTAGAATTCTTGATGAAAGAAAAGAATGGAAAAGTAACTGTAACCATTTTCGTTAAGTATGAGTGTTTTGATATATGTCTTGAAGTCTTCCAAAAGTATTTTAATACATCTAAATACACTACATGTATATACATTTTAACTGAGTCGTTAAGTCATCGTTAGTCGTTACATGTAAGTGTTGTTTTGAAACCTTTAAGTTAACGATCTCAATTAATGTTGTTAACCCATTGTTTATTATATCTAATGAGATGTTAAATTATTATATTATCATGATATTATGATATATTAATATATCTTAATATGATATACATACATTTAAATGTCGTTACAACGATAATCGTTACATATATGTCTCGTTTCGAAATCCTTAAGTTAGTAATCTTGTTTATATGTATATAACTCATTGTTAATATACTTATGGAGATACTTACTTATCATAATCTCATGTTAACCATATGTATATCCATATATATATCGTCATGTCGTTTTTACAAGTTTTAACGTTCGTGAATCGCCGGTCAACTTGGGTGGTCAATTGTCTATATGAAACATATTTCAATTAATCAAGTCTTAACAAGTTTGATTGCTTAACATGTTTGAAACATTTAATCATGTAAATATCAATCTCAATTAATATATATAAACATGGAAAATTTCGGGTCACTACAGTACCTACCCGTTAAATAAATTTCGTCCCGAAATTTTAAGCTGTTGAAGGTGTTGACGAATCTTCTGGAAATAGATGCGGGTATTTCTTCTTCATCTGATCTTCATGCTCCTAGGTGAACTCGAGTCCTCTACGAGCATTCCATCGAACCTTAACAATTGGTATCTTGTTTTGCTTAAGTCTTTTAACCTCACGATCCATTATTTCGACGGGTTCTTCGATGAATTGAAGTTTTTTGTTGATTTGGATTTCATCTAACGGAAGAGTGAGATCTTCTTTAGCAAAACATTTCTTCAAATTCGAGACGTGGAAAGTGTTATGTACAGTCGCGAGTTGTTGAGGTAACTCAAGTCGGTAAGCTACTGGTCCGACACGATCAATAATCTTGAATGGTCCAATATACCTTGGATTTAATTTCCCTCATTTACCAAATCGAACAACGCCTTTCCAAGGTGTAACTTTAAGCATGACCATCTCTACAATTTCAAATTCTATATCTTTTCTTTTAATGTCAGCGTAGCTCTTTTGTCGACTTTGGGCGGTTTTCAACCGTTGTTGAATTTGGATGATCTTCTCGGTAGTTTCTTGTATAATCTCCGGACCCGTAATCTGTCTATCCCCCACTTCACTCCAACAAATCGGAGACCTGCACTTTCTACCATAAAGTGCTTCAAATGGCGCCATCTCAATGCTTGAATGGTAGCTGTTGTTGTAGGAAAATTCTGCTAATGGTAGATGTCGATCCCAACTGTTTCCGAAATCAATAACACATGCTCGTAGCATGTATTCAAGCGTTTGTATCGTCCTTTCGCTCTGCCCATCAGTTTGTGGATGATAGGCAGTACTCATGTCTAGACGAGTTCCTAATGCTTGCTGTAATGTCTGCCAGAATCTTGAAATAAATCTGCCATCCCTATCAGAGATAATAGAGATTGGTATTCCATGTCTGGAGACGACTTCCTTCAAATACAGTCGTGCTAACATCTCCATCTTGTCATCTTCTCTTATTGGCAGGAAGTGTGCTGATTTGGTGAGACGATCAACTATTACCCAAATAGTATCAAAACCACTTGCAGTCCTTGGCAATTTAGTGATGAAATCCATGGTAATGTTTTCCCATTTCCATTTTGGGATTTCGGGTTTTTGAAGTAGACTTGATGGTTTCTGATACTCAGCTTTGACCTTAGAACACGTCAAACATTCTCCTACGTATTTAGCAACATCGGCTTTCATACCCGGCCACCAAAAATGTTTCTTGAGATCCTTGTACATCTTCCCCGTTCCAGGATGTATTGAGTATCTGGTTTTATGAGCTTCTCTAAGTACCATTTCTCTCATATCTCCAAATTTTGGTACCCAAATCCTTTCAGCCCTATACCGGGTTCCGTCTTCCCGAATATTAAGATGCTGCTCCGATCCTTTGGGTATTTCATCCTTTAAATTTCATTCTTTTAAAACTCCTTGTTGCGCCTCCTTTATTTGAGTAGTAAGGTTATTATGAATCATTATATTCATAGATTTTACTCGAATGGGTTCTCTGTCCTTCCTGCTCAAGGCATCGGCTACCACATTTGCCTTCCCCGGGTGGTAACGAATCTCAAAGTCGTAATCATTCAACAATTCAATCCACCTACGCGGCCTCATATTCAGTTGTTTCTGATTAAATATGTGTTGAAGACTTTTGTGGTCGGTATATATAATACTTTTGACCCCATATAAGTAGTGCCTCTAAGTCTTTAATGCAAAAACAACCGCGCCTAATTCCAAATCATGCGTCGTATAATTTTGCTCGTGAATCTTCAATTGTCTAGACGCATAAGCAATCACCTTCGTTCGTTGCATTAATACACAACCGAGACCTTGCTTTGATGCGTCACAATAAATCACAAAATCATCATTCCCTTCAGGCAATGACAATATAGGTGCCGTAGTTAGCTTTTTCTTCAATAACTGAAACGCTTTCTCTTGTTCATCCTTCCATTCAAATTTCTTCCCTTTATGCGTTAATGCAGTCAAGGGTTTTGCTATTCTGGAAAAGTCTTGGATGAACCTTCTGTAGTAACCAGCTAGTCCTAAAAACTGGCGTATGTGTTTCAGAGTTTTCGGGGTTAACCACTTTTCAACAGTTTCTATCTTTGCCGGATCCACCTTAATACCTTTTTTGTTCACTATGTGACAGAGGAATTGAACTTCTTCCAACCAAAATGCACACTTTGAAAATTTAGCGTACAATTCTTCCTTCCTCAATACTTCTAACACCTTTCTCAAATGTTCACCGTGTTCTTGGTCATTCTTTGAGTAAATAAGTATGTCATCAATGAAAACAATGACAAACTTGTCAAGGTATGGTCCACACACTCGGTTCATAAGGTCCATGAACACAGCTGGTGCATTAGTTAAACCAAATGGCATGACCATAAACTCGTAATGACCGTAACGTGTTTTGAAAGCAGTCTTTGGAATATCATCTTCTTTCACCCGCATTTGATGATACCCGGAACGTAAGTCAATCTTTGAATAAACAGACGAGCCTTGTAGTTGATCAAATAAGTCGTCGATTCTCGGTAGTGGGTAGCGGTTCTTGATGGTAAGTTTGTTCAACTTCTCGGTAGTCGATACACAACCTGAATGTACCATCTTTCTTCTTGACAAATAAAACAGGAGCTCCCCACGGTGATGTGCTTGGTCGAATGAAACTATGCTCTAAAAGTTCTTGTAATTGGCTTTGCAGTTCTTTCATCTCGCTGGGTGCGAGTCTGTAAGGAGCACGAGCTATTGGTGCAGCTCCTGGTACAAGATCTATTTGAAATTCAACGGATCGATGTGGGGGTAATCCCGGTAATTCTTTCGGAAATACATCGGGAAATTCTTTTGCGACGGGAACATCATTGATGCTCTTTTCTTCAGTTTGTACTTTCTCGACGTGTGCTAGAACAGTATAGCAACCTTTTCTTATTAGTTTTTGTGCCTTCAAATTACTAATAAGATGTAGCTTCGTGTTGCCCTTTTCTCCGTACACCATTAAGGGTTTTCCTTTTTCTCGTATAATGCGAATTGCATTTTTGTAACAAACAATCTCTGCTTTCACTTCTTTCAACCAGTCCATACCGATTATCACATCAAAACTCCCTAACTCTACTGGTATCAAGTCAATCTTAAATGTTTCGTTAACCAGTTTAATTTCTCGATTCCGACATATATTATCTGCTGAAATTAATTTACCATTTGCTAATTCGAGTAAAAATTTACTATCCAAAGGCATCAATGGACAACTTAATTTAGCACAAAAATCTCTACTCATATAGCTTCTATCCGCACCCGAATCAAATAAAACGTAAGCAGATTTATTGTCAATAAGAAACGTACCCGTAACAAGCTCCGGGTCTTCATGTGCCTCTGCCGCATTAATATTGAAAACTCTTCCGCGGCCTTGTCCATTCGTGTTCTCCTGGTTCGGGCAATTTCTAATAATGTGGCCCGGTTTTCCACATTTATAACAAACTACATTGGCATAACTTGCTCCGACACTACTTGCTCCGCCATTACTCGTTCCGACACCATTTGTTCCTTTCGTTCTATTAACCCCTGGTCCGTAGACCTCACACTTCGCCGCGCTATGACCATTTCTTTTACACTTGTTGCAAAATTTGGTGCAGAACCCCGAGTGATACTTTTCACACCTTTGGCATAGCTGCTTCTGATTGTTGTTGTTGTTGTTGCGGTTATTATTGTTGTTGGAATGATTGTTGTAGTTGCTGTTGTTGTTGTTGTTGTTGTTGTTGTTGTTGTTGTTGTTGTTGGGCTGTTTGTTGTAGTTGCGATTGATGTTGCGATTGTTGGGATAATTGTTGCGATTATTGTTGTAATTGCTGTTGTTGTTGTATTGGTGATTCTTATCACCGTTTTCCTCCCACTTTCTTTTGACTTGCTTCACATTGGCCTCTTCAGCAGTCTGTTCTTTAATTCTTTCTTCAATCTAGTTCACTAGTTTGTGAGCCATTCTACATGCCTGTTGTATGGAGGCGGGCTCTTGTGAACTTATATCTTCTTGGATTCTTTCCGGTAGTCCTTTCACAAACGCGTCGATCTTCTCTTCCTCATCTTCGAATGCTCCCGGACACAATAGGCACAATTTTGTGAATCATCTTTCGTACGCGGTAATATCAAATCCTTGGGTTCGTAACCCTCTAAGTTCTGTCTTGAGCTTATTGACCTCGGTTCTGGGACGGTACTTCTCGTTCATCAAGTGCATGAATGCTGACCACGGTAGTGCGTACGCATCGTCTTGTCCCACTTGCTCTAGATAGGTATTCCACCATGTTAACGCAAAACCTGTGAAGGTATGCGTAGCGTACTTTACTTTGTCCTCTTCAATACACTTACTTATGGCAAACACCGATTCGACCTTCTCGGTCCACCGTTTCAATCCGATCGGTCCTTCGGTTCCATTAAATTCCAAAGGTTTGCAGGCAGTGAATTCTTTGTAGGTGCATCCTACACGATTTCCTGTACTGCTAGATCCAAGGTTATTGTTGGTATGTAGCGCAGCCTGTACTGCGGCTATGTTTGAAGCTAGAAAAGTACGGAATTCCTCTTCATTCATAATCACGGTGTGTCGAGTAGTCGGTGCCATTTCTTTCAAAATAGTCAAATGGAACAAGTTAATCATACAGAATATTAAGAGTAGTTAATAGTATTTCGTAGCATAATATGAACTCATTTATAAAAGCTTTTTCTTCATATTAGCGTTTTATAAGTTTAAATTCGGGTAGTACCTACCCGTTAAGTTCATACTTAGTAGCTAATATACAATTCAACTACTACAATTCTATATGAAAAACTGATTATAATAATATTTCGCGTTCAAACTTTTATACAATATTTTACAAACTTACAATACCGCTTATTTTACATAAAGCATGAAATATAGCACACAATAACTTTGATACAAGATAGTTGTGAAGATAATTCTAGCTAGTACACAAGTCGTTCAGCAAAGGCAATAAAGACACGTAATTCATACGTCCAGAAACAAGTCATGCATTCTGGTTTTACTAGGATTACTTCCCATCCTTGGTCTTGTGGAACATAACCGTTATGGCCGTTGATAAGACAGCGTGTTGTAACGTCGTCAAAGGGACGAGGGTTACGTAATGTCCAACAGTCCAGTAACAATCTAAAAACCTCATTTCTTACCCCAATTACCGACTCCGTCACTTGTGGGAACGTTTTGTTTAATAGTTGTAGCCCGATGTTCTTGTTCTCACTTTGGTGAGAAGCGAACATTAATAATCCGTAAGCATAACATGCTTCTTTATGTTGCATGTTAGCCGCTTTTTCTAAATCACGAAGTCCAATATTTGGATATATTGAGTCAAAATAATTTCTTAACCCATTGCGTAAAATAGCATTTGGGTTACCCGCAATATATGCGTCAAAGTAAACACATCGTAACTTATGGATTTCCCAAAGTGATATCCCCCATCTTTCGAACGAAAGCCTTTTATAAACCAAGGCATTCTTGGAACGTTCTTCGAATGTCTTACAAACTGATCTCGCCTTAAATAGTTGTGCCGAAGAATTCTGACCGACTCTAGACAAGATTTCATCAATCATGTCTCCGGGTAGGTCTCTTAAAATATTGGGTTGTCTATCCATTTTGTGTTTTTATACTGTAAAATAGACAAGAGTTAGATTCATAAAAAAAATACTTATTAATACAAGCAATTTTTACATATATTATAAAGCATATGCACACTATATTACATATATTACACCACACGAATACAACTATCTTATTCAGACTCGCTTGTTTCTTCTTCTTCGGTTTTGGTTCGTTTTGCCAAGTTTCTAGGGATATATGATGTTCCCCTAATACGAGCCGTAATTTTCCACATTGGTTTAGAAAAACCTGGTGGTTTATAGGTTCCAGGGTCATTGTTACAACTTAAGGACTTCGGGGGTTGACGATACATATAAAGTTCATCGGGGTTGGAATTAGATTTCTCTATTTTTATGCCCTTTCCCTTATTATTTTCTTTTGCCTTTTTAAATTCAGTTGGGGTAATTTCTATAACATCATCGGAATTCTCGTCGGAATCCGATTCATCGGAGAATTGGTAATCCTCCCAATATTTTGCTTCCTTGGCGGAAACACCATTGACCATAATTAACCTTGGTCGGTTGGTTGAGGATTTTCTTTTACTTAACCGTTTTATTATTTCCCCCACCGGTTCTATTTCTTCATCCGGTTCCGATTCTTCTTCCGGTTCCGATTCTTCTTCCGGTTCCGACTCTTCTTCCGGTTCCTCTTCGGGAACTTGTGAATCAGTCCACGAATCATTCCAATTTACATTTGACTCTTCATTATTATTAGGTGAGTCAATGGGACTTGTTCTAGAGGTAGACATCTATCACATACTATCAAACGCGTTAAGAGATTAATATATCACATAATATTCACATGTTTAAAATATATAGTTTCCAACAAAATTTGTTAACCAATCATTTTTCAAGTAAACACGGTCGAAGTCCAGACTCACTAATGCATCCTAACAAACTCGATAAGACACACTAATGCAAAATTCTAGTTCTCTAAGACCAACGCTCTGATACCAACTGAAATGTCCCGTTTTTATTGATTAAAAACGTTCCATATTAATTGATTTCGTTGCGAGGTTTTGACCTCTATATGAGACGTTTTTCAAAGACTGCATTCATTTTTAAAACAAACCATAACCTTTATTTCATAAATAAAGGTTTAAAAAGCTTTACGTAGATTATCAAATAATGATAATCTAAAATATCCGGTTTACACACGACCATTACATAATGGTTTACAATACAAATATGTTACATCGAAATCAGTTTCTTGAATGCAGTTTTTACACAATATCATACAAACATGGACTCCAAATCTTGTCCTTATTTTAGTATGCAACAGCGGAAGCTCTTAATATTCACCTGAGAATAAACATGCTTTAAACGTCAATAAAAATGTTGGTGAGTTATAGGTTTAACCTATATATATCAAATCGTAACAATAGACCACAAGATTTCATATTTCAATACACATCCCATACATAGAGATAAAAATCATTCATATGGTGAACACCTGGTAACCGACATTAACAAGATGCATATATAAGAATATCCCCATCATTCCGAGACACCCTTCGGATATGATATAAATTTCGAAGTACTAAAGCATCCGGTACTTTGGATGGGGCTTGTTGGGCCCAATAGATCTATCTTTAGGATTCGCGTCAATTAGGGTGTCTGTTCCCTAATTCTTAGATTACCAGACTTAATAAAAGGGGCATATTCGATTTCGATAATTCAACTGAAATGTCCCGTTCTTATTGATTAAAAACGTTCCATATTAATTGATTTCGTTGCGAGGTTTTGACCTCTATATGAGACGTTTTTCAAAGACTGCATTCATTTTAAAACAAACCATAACCTTTATTTCATCAATAAAGGTTTAAAAAGCTTTACGTAGATTATCAAATAATGATAATCTAAATTATCCTGTTTACGCACGACCATTACATAATGGTTTACAATACAAATATGTTACAACAAAATAAGTTTCTTGAATGCAGTTTTTACACAATATCATACAAGCATGGACTCCAAATCTCGTCCTTATTTAAGTATGCGACAGCGGAAGCTCTTAATAATCACCTTAGAATAAACATGCTTAAAACGTCAACAAAAATGTTGGTGAGTTATAGGTTTAACCTATATATATCAAATCATAATTATAGACCACAAGATTTCATATTTCAATACACATCCCATACATAGAGATAAAAATCATTCATATGGTGAACACCTGGTAACCGACATTAACAAGATGCATATATAAGAATATCCCCATCATTCCGGGACACCCTTCGGATATGATATAAATTTCGAAGTACTAAAGCATCCGGTACTTTGGATGTGGTTTGTTAGGCCCAATAGATCTATCTTTAGGATTCGCGTCAATTAGGGTGTCTGTTCCCTAATTCTTAGATTACCAGACTTAATAAAAAGGGGCATATTCGATTTCGATAATTCAACCATACAATGTAGTTTCACGTACTTGTGTCTATTTTGTAAATCATTTATAAAACCTGCATGTATTCTCATCCCAAAAATATTGGATTTTAAAAGTGGGACTATAACTCACTTTCACAGATTTTTACTTCGTCGGGAAGTAAGACTTGGCCACTTGTTGATTCACGAACCTATAACAATATATACATATATATCAAAGTATGTTCAAAATATATTTACAACACTTTTAATATATTTTGATGTTTTAAGTTTATTAAGTCAGCTGTCCTCGTTAGTAACCTACAACTAGTTGTCCACAGTTAGATGTACAGAAATAAATCGATAAATATTATCTTGAATCAATCCACGACCCAGTGTATACGTATCTCAGTATTGATCACAACTCAAACTATGTATATTTTGGAATCAACCTCAACCCTGTATAGCTAACTCCCACATTCACATATAGAGTGTCTATGGTTGTTCCGAAATATATATAGATGTGTCGACATGATAGGTCGAAACATTGTATACGTGTCTATGGTATCTCAAGATTACATAATATACAATACAAGTTGATTAAGTTATGGTTGGAATAGATTTGTTACCAATTTTCACGTAGCTAAAATGAGAAAAATTATCCAATCTTGTTTTACCCATAACTTCTTCATTTTAAATCCGTTTTGAGTGAATCAAATTGCAATGGTTTCATATTGAACTCTATTTTATGAATCTAAACAGAAAAAGTATAGGTTTATAGTGGGAAAAATAAGTTACAAGTCATTTTTGTAACGGTAGTCATTTCAGTCGAAAGAACGACGTCTAGATGACCATTTTAGAAAACATACTTCCACTTTGAGTTTAACCATAATTTTTGGATATAGTTTCATGTTCATAATAAAAATCATTTTCCCAGAATAACAACTTTTAAATCAAAGTTTATCATAGTTTTTAATTAACTAACCCAAAACAGCCCGCGGTGTTACTACGACGGCGTAAATCCGGTTTTACGGTGTTTTTCGTGTTTCCAGGTTTTAAATCATTAAGTTAGCATATCATATAGATATATAACATGTGTTTAGTTGATTTTAAAAGTCAAGTTAGAAGGATTAACTTTTGTTTGCGAACAAGTTTAGAATTAACTAAACTATGTTCTTGTGATTACAAGTTTAAACCTTCGAATAAGATAGCTTTATATGTATGAATCGAATGATGTTATGAACATCATTACTACCTTAAGTTCCTTGGATAAACCTAATGGAAAAGAGAAAAATGGATCTAGCTTCAACGGATCCTTGGATGGCTCGAAGTTCTTGAAGCAGAATCATGACACGAAAACAAGTTCAAGTAAGATCATCACTTGAAATAAGATTGTTATAGTTATAGAAATTGAACCAAAGTTTGAAAATGATTATTACCTTGTATTAGAATGATAACCTACTGTAAGAAACAAAGATTTCTTGAGGTTGGATGATCACCTTACAAGATTGGAAGTGAGCTAGCAAACTTGAAAGTATTCTTGATTTTATGAAACTAGAACTTTTGGAATTTATGAAGAACACTTAGAACTTGAAGATAGAACTTGAGAGAGATTAATTAGATGAAGAAAATTGAAGAATGAAAGTGTTTGTAGGTGTTTTTGGTCGTTGGTGTATGGATTAGATATAAAGGATATGAAATTTTGTTTTCATGTAAATAAGTCATGAATGATTACTCATATTTTTGTAATTTTATGAGATATTTCATGCTAGTTTCCAAATGATGGTTCCCACATATGTTAGGTGACTAACATGGGCTGCTAAGAGCTGATCATTGGAGTGTATATACCAATAGTACATACATCTAAAAGCTGTGTATTGTACGAGTACGAATACGGGTGCATACGAGTAGAATTGTTGATGAAACTGAACGAGGATGTAATTGTAAGCATTTTTGGTAAGTAGAAGTATTTTGATAAGTGTATTGAAGTCTTTCAAAAGTGTATAAATACATATTAAAACACTACATGTATATACATTTTAACTGAGTCGTTAAGTCATCGTTAGTCGTTACATGTAAGTGTTGTTTTGAAACCTTTAGGTTAACGATCTTGTTAAATGTTGTTAACCCAATGTTTATAATATCAAATGAGATTTTAAATTATTATATTATCATGTATGAATATATCTTAATATGATATATATACATTAAATGTCTTTACAACGATAATCGTTACATATATGTCTCGTTTAAAAATCATTAAGTTAGTAGTCTTGTTTTTACATATGTAGTTTATTGTTAATATACTTAATGATATGTTTACTTATCATAGTATCATGTTAAATATATATATATATATCCATATATATGTCATCATATAGTTTTTACAAGTTTTAACGTTCGTGAATCACCGGTCAACTTGGGTGGTCAATTGCCTATATGAAACATATTTCAATTAATCAAGTCTTAACAAGTTTGATTGCTTAACATGTTGGAAACATTTAATCATGTAAATATCAATCTCAATTAATATATATAAATATGGAAAAGTTCGGGTCACTACAGTACCTACCCGTTAAATAAATTTCGTCCCGAAATTTTAAGATGTTGAAGGTGTTGACGAATCTTCTGGAAATAGATGCGGGTATTTCTTCTTCATCTGATCTTCACGCTCCCAGGTGAACTCGGGTCCTCTACGAGCATTCCATCAAACCTTAACAATTGGTATCTTGTTTTGCTTAAGTCTCTTAACCTCACGATCCATTATTTCGACGGGTTCTTCGATGAATTGGAGTTTTTCGTTGATTTGGATTTCATCTAACGGAATAGTGAGATCTTCTTTAGCAAAACATTTCTTCAAATTCGAGACGTGGAAAGCGTTATGTACAGCCGCGAGTTGTTGAGGTAACTCAAGTCGGTAAGCTACTGGTCCGACACGATCAATAATCTTGAATGGTCCAATATACCTTGGATTTAATTTCCCTCGTTTACCAAATCGAACAACGCCTTTCCACGGTGCAACTTTAAGCATGACCATCTCTCCAATTTCAAATTCTATATGTTTTCTTTTAATGTCCGCGTAGCTCTTTTGTCGACTTTGTGCGGTTTTCAACCGTTGTTGAATTTGGATGATCTTCTCGGTAGTTTCTTGTATAATCTCCGGACCCGTAATCTGTCTATCCCCCACTTCACTCCAACAAATTGGAGACCTGCACTTTCTACCATAAAGTGCTTCAAACGGCGCCATCTCAATGCTTGAATGGTAGCTGTTGTTGTAGGAAAATTCTGCTAACGGTAGATGTCGATCCCAACTGTTTCCAAAATCAATAACACATGCTCGTAGCATGTCTTCAAGCATTTGTATCGTCCTTTCGCTCCGCCCATCAGTTTGTGGATGATAGGCAGTACTCATGTCTAGACGAGTTCCTAATGCTTGCTGTAATGTCTGCCAGAATCTTGAAATAAATCTGCCATCCCTATCAGAGATAATAGAGATTGGTATTCCATGTCTGGAGACGACTTCCTTCAAATACAGTCGTGCTAACTTCTCCATTTTGTCATCTTCTCTTATTGGTGGGAAGTGTGCTGATTTGGTGAGACGATCAACTATTACCCAAATAGTATCAAAACCACTTGCAGTCCTTGGCAATTTAGTGATGAAATCCATGGTAATGTTTTCCCATTTCCATTCCAGGATTTCGGGTTGTTGAAGTAGACCTGATGGTTTTTGATGCTCAGCTTTGACCTTAGAACACGTCAAACATTCTCCTACATATTTAGCAATATCGGCTTTCATACCCAGCCACCAAAAATGTTTCTTGAGATCCTTGTACATCTTCCCCGTTTCAGGATGTATTGAGTATCTGGTTTTATGAGCTTCTCTAAGCACCATTTCTCTCATATCTCCAAATTTTGGTACCCAAATCCTTTCAGCCCTATACCGGGTTCCATCTTCCCGAATATTAAGATGCTTCTCCGATCCTTTGGGTATTTCATCCTTTAAATTTCCCTCTTTTAAAACTCCTTGTTGCGCCTCCTTTATTTGAGTAGTAAGGTTATTATGAATCATTATATTCATAGATTTTACTCGAATGGGTTCTCTGTCCTTCCTGCTCAAGGCATCGGCTACCACATTTGCCTTCCCCGGGTGGTAACGAATCTCAAAGTCATAATCATTCAATAATTCAATCCACCTACGCTGCCTCATATTCAGTTGTTTCTGATTAAATATGTGTTGAAGACTTTTGTGGTCGGTATATATAATACTTTTGACCCCATATAAGTAGTGCCTCCAAGTCTTTAATGCAAAAACAACCGCGCCTAATTCCAAATCATGCGTCGTATAATTTTGTTCGTGAATCTTCAATTGTCTAGACGCATAAGCAATCACCTTCGTTCGTTGCATTAATACACAACCGAGACCTTGCTTTGATGCGTCACAATAAATCACAAAATCATCATTCCCTTCAGGCAATGACAATATAGGTGCCGTAGTTAGCTTTTTCTTCAATAACTGAAACGCTTTCTCTTGTTCATCATTCCATTCAAATTTCTTCCCTTTATGCGTTAATGCAGTCAAGGGTTTTGCTATTCTGGAAAAGTCTTGGATGAACCTTCTGTAGTAACCAGCTAGTTCTAAAAACTGGCGTATGTGTTTCGGAGTTTTCGGGGTTTCCCACTTTTCAACAGTTTCTATCTTTGCCGGATCCACCTTAATACCTTCTTTGTTCACTATGTGACCGAGGAATTGAACTTATTCCAACCAAAATATACACTTTGAAAACTTAGCGTACAATTTTTCCTTCCTCAATACTTCTAACACCTTTCTCAAATGTTCACCGTGTTCTTGGTCATTCTTTGAGTAAATAAGTATGTCATCAATGAAAACAATGACAAACTTGTCAAGGTATGGTCCACACACTCGGTTCATAAGGTCCATGAACACAGCTGGTGCATTAGTTAAACCAAACGGCATGACCATAAACTCGTAATGACCGTAACGTCTTCTGAAAGCAGTCTTTGGAATATCATCTTCTTTCACCCGCATTTGATGATACCCGGAACGTAAGTCAATCTTTGAATAAATAGACGAGCCTTGTAGTTGATCAAATAAGTCGTCGATTCTCGGTAGTGGGTAGCGGTTCTTGATGGTAAGTTTGTTCAACTCTCGGTAGTCGATACACAACCTGAATGTACCATCTTTCTTCTTGACAAACAAAACAGGAGCTCCCCACGGTGATGTGCTTGGTCGAATGAAACCACGCTCTAAAAGTTCTTGTAATTGGCTTTGTAGTTCTTTCCTCTCGCTGGGTGCGAGTCTGTAAGGAGCACGAGCTATTGGTGCAGCTCCTGGTACAAGATCTATTTGAAATTCAACGGATCGATGTGGGGGTAATCCCGGTAATTCTTTCGGAAATACATCGGGAAATTCTTTTGCAATGGGAACATCATTAATGCTCTTTTCTTCAGTTTGTACTTTCTCGACGTGTGCTAGAACTGCATAGCAACCTTTTCTTATTAGTTTTTGTGCCTTCAAATTACTAATAAGATGTAGCTTCTTGTTGCCCTTTTCTCCGTACACCATTAAGGGTTTTCCTTTTTCTCGTATAATGAGAATTGCATTTTTGTAACAAACGATCTCTGCTTTCACTTCTTTCAACCAGTCCATACCGATTATCACATCAAAACTCCCTAACTCTACTGGTATCAAGTCAATCTTAAATGTTTCGCTAACCAGTTTAATTTCTCGATTCCGACATATATTATCTACTGAAATTAATTTACCATTTGCTAATTCGAGTAAAAATTTACTATCCAAAGGCGTCAATGGACAACTTAATTTAGCACAAAAATCTCTACTCATATAGCTTCTATCCGCACCCGAATCAAATAAAACGTAAGCAGATTTATTGTCAATAAGAAACGTACTCGTAACAAGCTCCGGGTCTTCCTGTGTCTCTGCCGCATTAATATTGAAAACTCTTCCGCGGCCTTGTCCATTCGTGTTCTCCTGGTTCGGGCAATTTCTAATAATGTGGCCCGGTTTTCCACATTTATAACAAACTACATTGGCATAACTTGCTCCGACACTACTTGCTCCGCCATTACTCGTTCCGAAACCATTTGTTCCTTTCGTTCTATTAACCCCTGGTCCGTAGACCTCACACTTCACCGCGCTATGACCATTTCTTTTACACTTGTTGCAAAATTTGGTGCAGAACCCCGAGTGATACTTTTCACACCTTTGGCATAGCTGCTTCTGATTGTTGTTGTTGTTGCGGTTATTATTGTTGTTGGGATGATTGTTGTAGTTGCTGTTGTTGTTGTTGTTGGGCCGTTTGTTGTAGTTGCGATTGATGTTGCGATTGTTGGGATAATTGTTGCGATTATTGTTGTAATTGCTGTTGTTGTTGTATTGGTGATTCTTATCACCGTTTTCCTCCCACTTTATTTTGACTTGCTTCACATTGGCCTCTTCAGCAGTCTGTTCTTTAATTCTTTCTTCAATCTGGTTCACTAGTTTGTGAGCCATTCTACATTCCTGTTGTATGGAGGCGGGCTCGTGTGAACTTATATCTTCTTGGATTCTTTCCGGTAATCCTTTCACAAACGCGTCGATCTTCTCTTCCTCATCTTCGAATGCTCCCGGACACAATAGGCACAATTCTGTAAATCGTCTTTCGTACGTGGTAATATCAAATCCTTGGGTTCGTAACCCTCTAAGTTCTGTCTTGAGCTTATTGACCTCGGTTCTGGGACGGTACTTCTCGTTCATCAAGTGCTTGAATGCTGACCATGGTAGTGCGTACGCATCGTCTTGTCCCACTTGCTCTAGATAGGTATTCCACCATGTTAATGCAGAACCTGTGAAGGTATGCGTAGCGTACTTCACTTTGTCCTCTTCAGTACACTTACTTATGGCAAACACCGATTCGACCTTCTCGGTCCACCGTTTCAATCCGATCGGTCCTTCGGTTCCATCAAATTCTAAAGGTTTGCAGGCAGTGAATTCTTTGTAGGTGCATCCTACACGATTTCCTGTACTGCTAGATCCAAGGTTATTGGTGGTATGTAGCGCAGCCTGTACTGCGGCTATGTTTGAAGCTAGAAAACTACGGAATTCCTCTTCATTCATATTCACGGTGTGTCGAGTAGTCGGTGCCATTTCCTTCAAAATAGTCAAATGGAACAAGTTAATCATACAGAATATTAAGAGTAGTTAATAGTATTTCGTAGCATAATATGAACTCATTTATAAAAGCTTTTTCTTCATATTAGCGTTTTATAAGTTTAAATTCGGGTAGTACCTACCCGTTAAGTTCATACTTAGTAGCTAATATACAATTCTATATGAAAAACTGATTATAATAATATTTCGCGTTCAAACTTTTACACAATATTTTACAAACTTACAATACCGCTTATTTTACATATAGCATGAAATATAGCACATAATAAATTTGATACAAGATGGTTGTGAAGATAATTCTAGCTAGTACACAAGTCGTTCAGCAAAGGCAATAAAGACACGTAATTCATACGTCCAGAAACAAGTCATGCATTCTGGTTTTACTAGGATTACTTCCCATCCTTGGTCTTGTGGAACATAACTGTTATGGCCGTTGATAAGACAGTGTGTTGTAACGTCGTCAAAGGGACGAGGGTTACGTAATGTCCAACAGTCCCGTAACAATCTAAAAACCTCATTTCTTACCCTAATTACCGACTCCGTCACTTGTGGAAACGTTTTGTTTAATAGTTGTAGCCTGATGTTCTTGTTCTCACTTTGGTGAGAAACGAACATTACTAATCCGTAAGCATAACATGCTTCTTTATGTTGCATGTTAGCCGCTTTTTCTAAATCACAAAGTCCAATATTCGGATATTTTGAGTTAAAATAATTTCTTAACCCATTGCGTAAAATAGCATTTGGGTTCCCCGCAATATATGCGTCAAAGTAAACACATCGTAACTTATGGATTTCCCAATGTGATATCCCCCATCTTTCGAAAGAAAGCCATTTATAAACCAAGGCATTCTTGGAACGTTCTTCGAATGTCTTACAAACTGATCTCGCCTTAAATAGTTGTGCCGAAGAATTCTGACCGACTCTAGACAAGATTTCATCAATCATGTCTCCGGGTAGGTCTCTTAAAATATTGGGTTGTCTATCTATTTTGTGTTTTTATACTATAAAATAGACAAGAGTTAGATTCATAAAAAAAAAATACTTATTAATACAAGCAATTTTTACATATATCATAAAGCATAAGCACACTATATTACATATATTACACCACACGAATACAACTATCTTATTCCGACTCGCTTGTTTCTTCTTCTTCGGTTTTGGTTCGTTTTGCCAAGTTTCTAGGGATATATGATGTTCCTCTAATACGAGCCATCGTTTTCCACATTGGTTTAGAAAAACCTGGTGGTTTAGAGGTTCCCGGGTCATTGTTACAACTTAAGGACTTCGGGGGTTGACGATACATATAAAGTTCATCGGGGTTGGAATTAGATTTCTCTATTTTTATGCCCTTTCCCTTATTATTTTCTTTTTCCTTTTTAAATTCAGTTGGGGTAATTTCTATAACATCATCGGAATTCTCGTCGGAATCCGATTCATCGGAGAATTGGTAATCCTCCCAATATTTTGCTTCCTTGGCAGAAACACCATTGACCATAATTAACCTTGGTCGGTTGGTTGAGGATTTTCTTTTACTTAACCGTTTTATTATTTCCCCCACCGGTTCTATTTCTTCATCCGGTTCCGATTCTTCTTCCGGTTCCGACTCTTCTTCCGGTTCCTCTTCGGGAACTTGTGAATCAGTCCACGAATCATTCCAATTTACATTTGACTCTTCATTATTATTAGATGAGTCAATGGGACTTGTTCTAGAGGTAGAAATCTATCACATAATATCAAACACGTTAAGAGATTAATATATCACATAATATTCACATGTTAAAAATATATAGTTTCCAACAAAATTTGTTAAGCAATCATTTTTCAAGTAAACACGGTCAAAGTCCAGACTCACTAATGCATCCTAACAAACTCGATAAGACACACTAATGCAAAATTCTGGTTCTCTAAGACCAACGCTCTGATACCAACTGAAATGTCCCGTTCTTATTGATTAAAAACGTTCCATATTAATTGATTTCGTTGCGAGGTTTTGACCTCTATATGAGACGTTTTTCAAAGACTGCATTCATTTTAAAACAAACCATAACCTTTATTTCATCAATAAAGGTTTAAAAAGCTTTACGTAGATTATCAAATAATGATAATCTAAATTATCCTATTTACACACGACCATTACATAATGGTTTACAATACAAATATGTTACAACAAAATAAGTTTCTTGAATGCAGTTTTTACACAATATCATACAAGCATGGACTCCAAATCTCGTCCTTATTTAAGTATGCGACAGCGGAAGCTCTTAATAATCACCTGAGAATAAACATGCTTAAAAAGTCAACAAAAATGTTGGTGAGTTATAGGTTTAACCTATATATATCAAATCATAATTATAGACCACAAGATTTCATATTTCAATACACATCCCATACATAGAGATAAAAATCATTCATATGGTGAACTCCTGGTAACCGACATTAACAAGATGCATATATAAGAATATCCCCATCATTCCGGGACAACCTTCGGATATGATATAAATTTCGAAGTACTAAAGCATCCGGTACTTTGGATGTGGTTTGTTAGGCCCAATAGATTTATCTTTAGGATTCGCGTCAATTAGGGTGTCTGTTCCCTAATTCTTAGATTACCAGACTTAATAAATGAAATGTCCCGTTCTTATTGATTAAAAACGTTCCATATTAATTGATTTCGTTGCGAGGTTTTGACCTCTATATGAGACGTTTTTCAAAGACTGCATTCATTTTAAAACAAACCATAACCTTTATTTCATCAATAAAGGTTTAAAAAGCTTTTACGTAGATTATCAAATAATGATAATCTAAAATATCCTGTTTACACACGACCATTACATAATGGTTTACAATACAAATATGTTACAACAAAATAAGTTTTTTGAATGCAGTTTTTACACAATATCATACAAGCATGGACTCCAAATCTCGTCCTTATTTAAGTATGCGACAACGGAAGCTCTTAATATTCACCTGAGAATAAACATGCTTTAAACGTCAACAAAAATGTTGGTGAGTTATAGGTTTAACCTATATATATCAAATCGTAACAATAGACCACAAGATTTCATATTTCAATACACATCCCATACATAGAGATAAAAATCATTCATATGGTGAACACCTGGTAACCGACATTAACAAGATGCATATATAAGAATATCCCCATCATTCCGGGACACCCTTCGGATATGATATAAATTTCGAAGTACTAAAGCATCCGGTACTTTGGATGGGGCTTGTTGGGCCCGATAGATCTATCTTTAGGATTCGCGTCAATTAGGGTGTCTGTTCCCTAATTCTTAGATTACCAGACTTAATATAAAGGGGCATATTCGATTTTGATAATTCAACCATAGAATGTAGTTTCACGTACTTGTGTCTATTTTTTAAATCATTTATAAAACCTGCATGTATTCTCATCCCAAAAATATTAGATTTTAAAAGTGGGACTATAACTCACTTTCACAGATTTTTACTTCGTCGGGAAGTAAGACTTGGCCACTGGTTGATTCACGAACCTATAACAATATATACATATATATCAAAGTGTGTTCAAAATATATTTACAACACTTTTAATATATTTTGATGTTTTAAGTTTATTAAGTCAGCTGTCCTCGTTAGTAACCTACAACTAGTTGTCCACAGTTAGATGTACAGAAATAAATCGATAAATATTATCTTGAATCAATCCACGACCCAGTGTATACGTATCTCAGTATTGATCACAACTCAAACTATATATATTTTGGAATCAACCTCAACCCTGTATAGCTAACTCCAATATTCACATATAGAGTGTCTATGGTTGTTCCGAAATATATATAGATGTGTCGACATGATAGGTTGAAACATTGTATACGTGTCTATGGTATCTCAAGATTACATAATATACAATACAAGTTGATTAAGTTATGGTTGGAATAGATTTGTTACCAATTTTCACGTAGCTAAAATGAGAAAAATTATCCAATTTTGTTTTACCCATAACTTCTTCATTTTAAATCCGTTTTGAGTGAATCAAATTGCTATGGTTTCATATTGAAATCTATTTTATGAATCTAAACAGAAAAATTATAGGTTTATAGTCTGAAAAATAAGTTACAAGTCGTTTTTGTAAAGGTAGTCATTTCAGTCGAAAGAACGACGTCTAGATGACCATTTTAGAAAACATACTTCCACTTTGAGTTTAACCATAATTTTTGGATATAGTTTCATGTTCATAATAAAAATCATTTTCTCAGAATAACAACTTTTAAATCAAAGTTTATCATAGTTTTTAATTAACTAACCCAAAACAGCCCGCAGTGTTACTACGACGGCGTAAATCCGGTTTTACGGTGTTTTTCGTGTTTCCAGGTTTTAAATCATTAAGTTAGCATATCATATAGATATAGAACATGTGTTTAGTTGATTTTAAAAGTCAAGTTAGAAGGATTAACTTTTGTTTGCGAACAAGTTTAGAATTAACTAAACTATGTTCTAGTGATTACAAGTTTAAACCTTCGAATAAGATAGCTTTATATGTATGAATCGAATGATGTTATGAACATCATTAATACCTTAAGTTTCTTGGATAAACCTACTGGAAAAGAGAAAAATGGATCTAGCTTCAACGGATCCTTGGATGGCTCGAAGTTCTTGAAGCGGAATCATGACATGAAAACAAGTTCAAGTAAGATCATCACTTGAAATAAGATTGTTATAGTTATAGAAATTGAACCAAAGTTTGAATATGATTATTACCTTGTATTAGAATGATAACCTACTGTAAGAAACAAAGATTTCTTGAGGTTGGATGATCACCTTACAAGATTGGAAGTGAGCTAGCAAACTTGAAAGTATTCTTGATTTTATGTAACTAGAACTTGTAAAATATATGAAGAACACTTAGAACTTGAAGATAGAACTTGAGAGAGATCAATTAGATGAAGAAAATTGAAGAATGAAAGTATTTGTAGGTGTTTTTGGTCGTTGGTGTATGGATTAGATATAAAGGATATGTAATTTTGTTTTCATGTAAATAAGTCATGAATGATTACTCATATTTTTGTAATTTTATGAGATATTTCATGCTAGTTGCCAAATGATGGTTCCCACATGTGTTAGGTGACTCACATGGGCTGCTAAGAGCTGATCATTGGAGTGTATATACCAATAGTAAATACATCTAAAAGCTGTGTATTGTACGAGTACGAATACGGGTGCATACGAGTAAAATTGTTGATGAAACTGAACGAGGATGTAATTGTAAGCATTTTTGTTAAGTAGAAGTATTTTGATAAGTGTCTTGAAGTCTTTCAAAAGTGTATGAATACATATTAAAACACTACATGTATATACATTTTAACTGAGTCGTTAAGTCATCGTTAGTCGTTACATGTAAATGTTGTTTTGAAACCTTTAGGTTAACGATCTTGTTGAATGTTGTTAACCCATTGTTTATTATAACAAATGAGATGATAAATTATTATATTATCATGATATTATGATATATAATATATCTTAGTATGATGTATATACAGTTAAATGTCGTTACAACGATAATCGTTACATATATGTCTCGTTTCGAAATCATTAAGTTAGTAGTCTTATTTTTACATATGTATTTCATTATTAATACACTTAATAATATATTTACTTATCATTTAACATAATTAACCAAGTGTATCAATATCTTAATATGATTCATATGTACCTAGTAAGACGTTGTTATAACGATAATCGTTATATATATCGTTTTCGAGTTTCTTAAATTAATAGTCTCATTTTTATGTATATAACTCATTGTTAAAATACCTAATGAGATACATACTTATAATAAAAACATGTTAACTATATATATAACCATATATATGTCATTGTATAGTTTTTACAAGTTTTAACGTTCGTGAATCACCGGTCAACTTGGGTGGTCAATTGTCTATATGAAACATATTTCAATTAATCAAGTCTTAACAAGTTTGATTGCTTAACATGTTGGAAACATTTAATCATGTAAATATCAATCTCAATTAATATATATAAACATGGAAAAGTTCGGGTCACTACAGTACCTACCCGTTAAATAAATTTCGTCCCGAAATTTTAAGCTGTTGAAGGTGTTGACGAATATTCTGGAAATAGATGCGGGTATTTCTTCTTCATCTGATCTTCACGCTCCCAGGTGAACTCGGGTCCTCTACGAGCATTCCATCGAACCTTAACAATTGGTATCTTGTTTTGCTTAAGTCTTTTAACCTCACGATCCATTATTTCGACGGGTTCTTCGATGAATTGAAGTTTTTCGTTGATTTGGATTTCATCTAACGGAATAGTGAGATCTTCTTTAGCAAAACATTTCTTCAAATTCGAGACGTGGAAAGTGTTATGTACAGCCGCGAGTTGTTGAGGTAACTCAAGTCGGTAAGCTACTGGTCCGACACGATCAATAATCTTGAATGGTCCAATATACCTTGGATTTAATTTCCCTCGTTTACCAAATCGAACAACGCCTTTCCAAGGTGAAACTTTAAGCATGACCATCTCTCCAATTTCAAATTCTATATCTTTTCTTTTAATGTCAGCGTAGCTCTTTTGTCGACTTTGGGCGGTTTTCAACCGTTGTTGAATTTGGATGATCTTCTCGGTAGTTTCTTGTATAATCTCCGGACCCGTAATCTGTCTATCCCCCACTTCACTCCAACAAATCGGAGACCTGCACTTTCTACCATAAAGTGCTTCAAACGGCGCCATCTCAATGCTTGAATGGTAGCTGTTGTTGTAGGAAAATTCTGCTAACGGTAGATGTCGATCCCAACTGTTTCCGAAATCAATAACACATGCTCGTAGCATGTCTTCAAGCGTTTGTATCGTCCTTTCGCTCTGCCCATCAGTTTGTGGATGATAGGCAGTACTCATGTCTAAACGAGTTCCTAATGCTTGCTGTAATGTCTGCCAGAATCTTGAAATAAATCTGCCATCCCTATCAGAGATAATAGAGATTGGTATTCCATGTCTGGAGACGACTTCCTTCAAATACAGTCGTGCTAACTTCTCCATCTTGTCATCTTCTCTTATTGGCAGGAAGTGTGCTGATTTGGTGAGACGATCAACTATTACCCAAATAGTATCAAAACCACTTGCAGTCCTTGGCAATTTAGTGATGAAATCCATGGTAATGTTTTCCCATTTCCATTCCGGGATTTCGGGTTGTT